>NC_091455.1:20790409-21090409 GCF_027789765.1 Dendropsophus ebraccatus | reverse complement strand
GCTAACATAGGCATCAATGGTACTGGATCCGCAGCTGATCTCACTGCGAATCCGCAGAAGTGAGATCCGCTACGGATCCGGTAGGTGTGAAGGCACCCTAAAAAGGTTTTCCAAGATGAGATAAACATGTCCGCTTTCTTCCAGAAACAGCACCACTCTTATCCTCAGTTTGGGTATGGGGTTTTGCAGCTCAGTCCCATTAAAGTGAATGGAGCTAAGTTGTAAAAGCACACACGACCCGAGGACAGGGGTGGTGCTGTTTTTGGAAGAAAGTAGTTGCGCCGTTTCTAATCCTGGAGAACCCCTTTTATATGTTTATATGTTTGTTAACATAATGTAACTTGATTCTTTAGGTTTTTTTTCCTAAAATGAAGTTATGAATAAATGTTACCTACATAATGAATATGTCAGACTTTTTTTCTCCTTCCATGAACTGATTATATTTTTATGTTTATCAATTGATTGTATTTATGTAGTTAGCATTTTTATTTTATATATTCTTTCAATGTACTTATTCACACTGTGCTTTTGTCTCCATTACAGAACGTAGAACTTTGTCATTTGTCATTAACCCCTTAATGAAACGCAGCGCGACCCCGGTCACTTACGGATCGGCACCCCCGCTGTTTTACTGCGGGGAACCCGGTCGCTGTATCGGACCGCCGGAGGTCTCTTACCTGCCTCCGTGTGGTCCGATTGGCTTTCTGCTTATTGAGCCTGCCACATAGTCACTATGCCTATGGCATAGTGACTATGTCACATAGCATAGCATAGCATAGCATAGCATAGCATAGCATTGTACAGTGTATTTAATGAAATAACTGCATGTAAAAGTCCTCCAAGGGGACTTAAAATGTGTATAAAAAAAGAGTAAAAAAGTTTTTATAAGTCCCCCAAAGCCCTTCCCCCAATAAAAGTTAAAATCCTCCGCCCTTTCCCATTATATAAATAAAATATATTTAAATAAATAAATAAACATATAATTTACCGTAGCGTCCGTAATTGTCCGATCTATTAAAATTCAACAGTAGTCATCGCGAACGGCGAACGGCGTAAACAAAAAGAGTGAAAAAAGAGACAGGATTACCAATTTTTTGTTACATTACATACATAAAAAATGTATTAAAAAGTGATCAAAACGTCCGATCTTCTGGTATTAATAAAAACTAGAGATCATGGTGGAAAAAATGACGCCCCATACAGCCCCATAGGTGAAAAATAAAACCGTTATAAGCGTCACAATAGGCCCATTTTATTAGTAATTAACAGCAAAAAAAAGGATTTAATTAAAATATATATATACAACATTAGAGAATCTGTGTAACCTGCATATGGTTGTGTTCAGACTGACCTATAGAATAATAGTATAATGTCGCTTTTACCATATAGTGCATTACGTAGACACAGGAGCCCCCCAAACGTTACCATATTGCATTTTTTTTTACGATTTTACCAATTTATATCTTCATAAATAATAACTTTGGGGGTTCTGTCATACATGTCATGGGTGAATGAAAGACGCAAAGTACAACTACTCCTGTAACAAACAAGACCTTACATGCCCCTGTAAAACACAAAAATTAAAATTTGCGCCGTCCACTGGGTAATTTTGGGCTTGGTCCTTGGTTAATAATGTGAGTCAATGAAAAAGGGATTTTGCTCTTTGTAGTATCCTGTAAAAAAATTTTCTTTTCAGGCATATAAAACTACAGATGAGTGAACTTTTTATAACTTTGATCAGACAGGTTGGCCAAACTTTCAAGTTGAACTGAACCTTAAAGCGTAACTGTCATTTCAGGGCCATTTTTCTGAAAACAATAAATATCAACAGTACAAGCGATTTTAAGAAACTTTGTAATAGGTTTTATGTACTAAAAGAGTTTCCTTCTGTAGTGAAAAAGCAATCTCCCAGCCTCCCCCCTCACATCAGATGAAGCAGGATTTCTGTCTCCATTATGTGGCTATGGAGAGGGGAGGGGCTGTTAGGAGTGACTGAGCACGGAGCAGTCCTGCACAGCACAACACCCTGCAATCTTCTCTCAGTAAGTTCATAGATAAGCACTGACCTTTCTGACACCTGAATTTAGCGTTTTAGGTGCCCAGAGAGTCTACAAACAGCTGACCTTCATGTCACCTCTTCCTGCTCCCTCATCTCCCCCACCCCCTCCCCCCTTCATAAGCTTACAATGGAGAGAGCAGAGCCCGTCTTCACTGGCTTCTCTGTAATGAAGACGTGTTTGCCTGATAATGCACAGATAAGAAGTCAGGGGGGGGGGAGGCTGGGAGATTGCTTCTTGAGTACAGAAGGAGGCTTTTTTGGCTGATAAAACCTATTACAGAGTTTTTAAAAATCGCTTATACTACTGATTTCTGCAATAAAAAAAACATGACAGTTACGCTTTAACCCCTTCCCGCACGAGGACGTAACTGTACGTCCTCGCGTGGGTGGGGGAGTTCAGAGCAGGGCCGCGCGGCGACCCCACTCTGAACCGCTGTGGTCCCGGGTGCGGCATGTAGCCCTGGACCGCGACTATTAGCGGGCATGGTCCGATCTGAATAAGTCTTCAGATGCAGCTGTTAAAGTTGACAGCTGCATCTGAATACTTACTGCAGCCTTTATCCCTGGTGTCTAGTGGGGAGACCGTCCCCCCCCCCCCCCCCCCCCGTGACGTTGTAACAGAGGAGCGATCTCCGTGTCTGGTGCCGGTCGGGGTCTGCGCCGTAATGGTGCTGATCCCGGCTCGCCATTCTATTGCTTTTGTCTGCAGCAGCCAAAAGCAATAGAACACTGATCTCATCGATCTATGCTGTATAAATATACAGCATAGATCTCTATGAGAGATCAGTGTGCATATACTAGAAGTCCCCCGGGGGGAATAACCCTAACCCCAGGGGGAATAACCCTAACCCCAGGGGGAATAACCCTAACCCCAGGGGGGAATAACCCTAACCCCAGGGGGGAATAGCCCTAACCCCAGGGGGGAATAACCCTAACCCCAGGGGGGAATAGCCCTAACCCCAGGGGGGAATAACCCTAACCCCAGGGGGAATAACCCTAACCCCAGGGGGAATAACCCTAACCCCAGGAGGAATAACCCTAACCCCAGGGGGAATAACCCTAAACCCAGGGGGGAATAACCCTAACCCCAGGGGGGAATAGCCCTAACCCCAGGGGGGAATAACCCTAACCCCAGGGGGGCTTCTAGTATAAGTGTAAAAAAAAAAAAGTGTTGTTAATAAAAAGCCTCCTCCCCTAATAAAAGTTTGAATCACCCCCTTTTCCCATGTTATAAATAAAAGTAAATAAATAAACATGTTTGCTATCGCCGCGTGCGTAATCACCCAAACTATTAATTAATCACATTCCTGAACTCGCACGGTAAATGGCGTAAGCGCAAAAAAATCCCAAAGTGCAAAATTGCGCATTTTTGGTCGCATCAAATCCAGAAAAATTGTAATAAAAAACGATCAAAAAGTCGTATATGCGCAATCAAGGTACCGATAGAAAGTAAACATCTTGGCGCAAAAAATGACACCTCACACAGCCCCATAGACCAAAGAATAAAAGCGCTATAAGCCTGGGAATGGAGCGATTTTAAGGAACATATATTTGTTAACAATGGTTTGAATTTTTAACAAGCCATCAGATACAATAAAAGTTATACATGTTACATATCGTTGTAATCATAACGACTTGAGAAACATATATAACAAGTCAGTTTTTTCATAGGACACACGGCGTAAAAACTGATCCCCCCAAAGAAAAAGAATTGCATTTTTTTTTTTTTCAATTTCACCGCGCATATAATTTTTTTCTGGTTTTGCAGTGTATTTTATGCAAAAATTCAGCCTGTCGTTGCAAAGTACAATTAATGATGCAAAAAATAAGGGCTCATGTGGGTTTCTAGGTGAAAAAATGCAAGTGCTATGACCTTTTATGCACAAGGAGGAAAAAATTAAAACACAAAACGGCCCAGAAAGGGTTAAACAAACCACACTAAAAGAGCTAAACGATTGTAGGCATTTAGCTGTTTTAGTGCGGATCAACTAGTTAGCTTATCAATACTTACCCACCCCCGCTCCCCTGATGTCCACCTTCTCCAATCTCAACTGTACCCTCAGCTGCTTTTAGCCCGTTCAGCCAATCACTGATTGAGATGGAACATTGCCACAGCTAGTGATTGGCGGGCTGTCACTCCTGAGAGAAGTGTGGCAGCCTGGTCAGCCAATCACAGGCTGTGGAGCGGTCCCGTCTCAGTCAGTGATTGGCTGAGCGAGCTGGAGGTGGCTGGAGACATTGGAGACCTATAGTAGGACACTGGGGGAGTGCAGACAGTAAAGGATTCATTTTTTGTGTTTTTATGTGTATTAAATTGTGCAGCTGCCATCTTTAACAAACTTAACAAAAAGTTTGGTTTGGTTTTTAATTAATCTCTGTTTGTAAAATTTGGGAAATTTTGTTGTGCGAACTTACCCCATAAGTGTAAAATATGTGAATACATATATAAAATGGAAACAGCAGCCCAGTGTGAACCCAGACATATTTGCTTGTTATATTATTGCTTGTTATTGCAATGTACTGTACAAGAGAACAAGGGATTGTATTTTAATACTGAACGCGCAAAATAAAAAATATTTTTAAAAATCAAATATTAAAAATTAACTGATGGTTTCCTGAAGTCTCCCGAAAATGGCCACAGAAGTGTGAAGGAGGCCTTAGACCTGCACATGATGAAATAATGAGAGAAATATTATCAAACGTAACCAACAGCAAAGCAGCTTTATTTTCTTCATACATTGGATATTAAAAAATAACATATTCTATTTACTTTATAAATAAATATTTGCGGTGATGCTGCGTCAGATAAAGCGGGGGGTTGGTTTTCATGCCTTATTTATGTTGATACAAGGAGATCGCAGAGATCGAGCTACACGGAGACATCACAGCTACATCTCGCTTGAGGCTGGCCGGCTTTGTAAACTGAATGAGCTGTCTGACTTGGTATTAATATAAAATGAAAAAAATAAATAAATAAAACAACATAAAGTAATAATAATAATAATAATAATAATAATAATAATAATAATAATGATTTGTGATGTCATCGCCTTTTATCTAAAACAAAACAAAAATACACACAATAATACAATATTGGAAATGTTTGGTAACAGTGTGCCAATAATAAAAGTAATTTAACCCTTTGAGGACCAGGCCCAAAATGACCCAGTGGACCGCGCAAATTTTTATTTTTGTGTTTTCGTTTTCCCCTCCCCCCCTTCTAAGAGCTCTAGCACTTTCAGTTTTCTATCTACAAGCCATGTAAGTGCTTGTTTGTTACAGGAATAGTTGTACTGTGTAATGGCTCCTTTCATTTTACCATAACATGTATGACGGAATCCCAAATATATTATTTATGAAGATATAAAAAAAAAGAATGTAAAAAAGAATGCAATATGGCAACGTTTGGGGGGTTCCTGTGTCTACGTAATGCACTATATGGTAACAGCGACATGACACTATTATTCTATAGGTCAGTCCGAACACAACCATATGCAGGTTACACAGATTCTCTAATGTTATATATATATATTTTTAATGAAATGAAATTATTAATATAATGGCCCTATTGTGACACTTATAACGGTTTTATTTTTTCACCTATGGGGCTGTATGGGGTGTCATTTTTTCCGCCATGATCTCTAGCTTTTATTAATACCATATTTGTTAAGATCGGACGTTTTGATCACTTTTTAATACATTTTTTTTAAATATATAATGTAACAAAAAATCGGTAATCCTGGCACTTTTTTCACTCTTTTCATTTACGCCGTTTACAATGACGCTTGTTATATTTTAATAGAACGGACAATTACGCACGCTACGGTATATTATATGTTTACTTATTTTTATATGTTTTACTTATATAATGGGAAAGGGGGTGATTTAAACTTTTATTGGGGGAGGGGCTTTGGGGTATTTATAAAAACTTTTAACTTTTTTTATACACATTTTAAGTCCCCCTGGAGGACTATTACATATACTTATTACATTACATACACTGTACAATGCTATGCCATAGGCCTAGCATTGATCAGTGTAATTGGCGCTCTGCTCATTGAGCAGAAATGCTCAATGAGCAAAAAGCCGATCGCACAGCAAGGAGGAAGGTAGGAGACCTCCGGCGGTCCGATACAGCGATCGGAACCCCCGCAGTGGGACTGCCCCTGTCATTTACACTTAAACGCGCGATCGCTGCAGCCTGTCATTAACGGTGAGGGCTGGGCTCCTCGCTGCAGCCGGCCCCCACCTCCCATGAAGCGTCCTCCTCTCCGGAGCGCGCTTCATAGCTCAGGACATACCGGTACGCCCAGGGTCGTCTAGGGGTTAGGACCTCATTCGCTTTAATAAGAAACAACGAAGTAAATTATGGTAAAATAATAATAATACTAACATAAACATTTTGGTGCCAACAATGTAATCATAGTAATTTATGACTTCACTGTCAGCAGTTTGATACTAAAGAAGTAGAACGCCATAATTCATTCTGATAATAATCATGGTCTAAATAACCCCTTGCCATGTGTTTTGGACCTTAAAGGGGGTGTCCATCAGGATTTTTTTTTTAAAGAAAAGCAGATTGTATTATAAAAATGAATAAAAACAACACTGACTGATCCCCCACTGCTGATGTTTTGCCGTTGCCCAGGTATCACCAAGGGCACTTTTTAAGTGATACTGCCATATCCAAACCTGGTGTCACCAGGGGATGGGTTTACAGTGCTGGCGACTGCGGTGGGATGGAAGGCACAATGTATGGTACACCCCCCCACACACACACCCTCACAACTATGAGCACCATTCACTTAAGTATGTTTCTTGAGAAAATAAAGGGTTTTGTGGGGGAGTATCACTTTAAGGCTATGTTCACACTACGTATATGTCCGGCTGCATATTTTTCGCGGCTGGACATATACGTGTAAAACTCCGGCCGGAATTTACGCAAGTTGCGGCCGGCTACGTACGGTCCGTGAACTTACGCCCGTAATCTACGTACCCTTCCCGAGCGGATCTGACAGCAGTATTTTACTTGGAAATCTTCGGCTAGCCCCGAACACCCCACAGAACCTTTTGGATCGGCAAATCAAAGTGTAAAAATGAAGAAATCACCACTCCGTACGGGAGCGCATGTTACGCTACGGGCGTAAGTTACAGCATTTCCGTCCCGAAACAATGGTCTGGTTCATTTTTTACAGCGCCGCATACGATCCGGGCGTAAGTTCTTATGTAGTGTGAACTGTGCCGCCGTAGATCCTATACTTTCCATTGTACGCAAACTACGTAAATCTCCGGCCGCTTATTCGCGGAGCGCGCTACGCCCGGAAACTTACATACTGTGAACATAGCCGAAAATGTAACATTTATCCTCAGTATAACCATGTAGTTAAAAAAAAAACACACAAAAAAAACCACCCCTGGTGGTCTAGTAGTCAGTCATAGAGATTAATAAAAATAAAAAAAAAGTTAGTGGTCTAGGCAAGCAAAGATGTTAAACATAGAATCTATGGTGGTCTACAGCAGTGAAGAGTTTACTGATATTATCCCTGGTGGGCCAGGGCAGCTAGGAGATTTATAATAACATCCCTGGTGGTCTAGAGCTGTAGATTACTATAGAAACTACCAGCAATCAGCCAAAAACAGGGGGCCTATTCCACGGAGTAATAATCGGGCCGATTCGGACGATTATCACTCCGTGGAATAGAGACAACAATCAGCCGATGATGGTGTCATCGGCTGATAGTTCATTTAGGTGCAAACCTAAAATCATCGGTTGCCACCTGCACATCGCTACATGGAATAGCGGAGCACGGTGGGCCACCGACGATTTAAAAACATCATACTTTACCTATCCAGGCTGCAGGTCTTCTCGTGCGCTTCTTCTCCCGGTCCCGTGCGCAGTGACAAATTTGGAGCAGCCTGTTTGAGCTGACAGACTGCTCAGCCAATCACTGGCCAGGACCGCCACGGTCAGTGATTGGCTCAGCAGTCTGTCAGTTCAGACAGGCCGCTCCGAAGCTGCTGCTGCGCGCGGGATTGGGAGAAGGACTGCAGGAGAAGACCTGCAGCCTGGATAGGTAAAGTATGATGTAAATACAAGGGCTGCAAGGACATCGATAATGATGCAGCCCTTGTTAAACGGGCGGTGGAAGATCTAGCAGATCGGCGCTCATTTACATTGTTGATCGGGCCCTGGTCGGCCTGTGGAATAGGACCCTTAGACTATAACAGAGTCTCTGCGATTGGCTGACTGGGATGAGGCAGTGTCTGAGTAACCTTAGGGACCATAAAGACTGTGTGACGTGGATGAGAGAGGCAGGATTCCTGTTTTCCATGGCTATAGTGGGCCCCTTTCTCTCCTTGGGCCCCAGTGCAGCTGAGGTTACATAGACCACACCTGTCTGGTACAGGCATCGCACCGTAAAATGAACAGCAAGAATGCACCATCCGAGAACCAAGATTTACTTATCAACGTCGATCTGTAATAGAAAGAAAATAATGGGTTAAAGTTGCATGATGGTGCATTATACAATTTCTGCATGCAAAGGTAATAGCTCTTCAGATGATATATTGTCTCTTTATACATTTGACAAAAAATAAATCTTTGTCCTAAAACGGGGGGAGAGGAGCCAAATCGGAGGGTTGACTCTTGATCTACAAATTGTGTTGTTATGAAATGAAAAGTCATTGAGTCATAGTTAAAGCATTAACACGCAGGGAATGTGTCACATCCAGCCACACTAGATGGAGTTTCATCTCCGGACTGGTTCATGTTTTTCTTCTTTGAATCAACCACATGGGGATCATGAACTTTCTTACCGTCCCCTTAGGATTTTGAAAATCTGGATAATCTGGAGAAGCCAAGGCGGACTTACATTGCTCAGCTGTCACATGGCTCCTGTGCACACAATCTTCTCAGGTTTTTGGGGGGAATTTTTAAATTATACAAAGTTTGGCCAATAATGTAATGAACTCTAATGCGGAGCTCGTGGACTGTGGACGTGAATGTGGATTCCTGATCTAACATTACAGGAAAGCCCAATGCACAGTGCAAACAGAAATTTTTTTAGGTCCTGCTAAGGAAATTAAAATTCACACTGGAACTTTCCATAGGTTAAAGGGTTATTATTATTTTTCTTTATATAAATATATAGTACCCAATGGTTTCGGGATCTCTTTCCCCTTTGGAGTTAAGCCAGTACTTTGAAAGCAAAAATGAAATAAAATAAAAAAATGAGAATAATAATAACAACTAGCTTGGCTTGAAGCAGTGTTTAAAAAAATAAACCCAAAAGTTTGCATTTTTATTTGGTATCGCATAAATACCATGCTACTCTATAAGGACATGCCCAAAATAAAAATAAAACATCAGTAGAGATGAGCAAACCGAATCTTCCGAACTGAGATTAATTCTGAATTTTCCATAAACCAAACCAAACTTTTAGTAAAGACGGTGGCTGCACAATAACATAGACATAAAACACAAAAAAAGGCTATGCTCAATTGTCTGTGCTCCCCTAGTGTCCTCCTATGGGTCTTCAGTCGCCTCCAGCCCACTCAGCCAATCACTCGCTGACTGAGACAGGACGGCTCTGTGGACAGTGATTGGCTGGGTGGGCTGTCACTCCTGAGAAAATAGTGACAGCCTGCTCAGCCAGTCACTGGCTGCGGCAATGTCCCGTCTCAGTCATCCACTGCCTTCTGCACTTCCATAGCCACTGAATGTAGCTGCGTTGCTCAACCGATTAATTTACATTGGGGACAAGTGATTCCTTTTCTCATGATTGGAGGTTAATCCATAGGTGATAAGTTCTAATCTTGGAATAACTCCTTTTAAAGGGGTCATCAGACTCCACACAAGCTTGGATTGGGATAAATATAAAAAATAAATGATACTCACCTTCCCCAATCCCCCACTATTTCTGTACTAAGGTGAATCAATGCTACTACCCATGATTGGCTGATGGGGGGGGGGGCAATTCTTTTATGTTGAAATTAAAGGAGTAGTCCAGCGAAAATTTTTATTAAAGTATTGTTTTGCCCCCCAAAAGTTATACAAATCCCCAATACACACTTATTATGAGAAATGCTTATACAGGGCTTTTTTTCCCTGCACTTACTACTGCATCAAGGCTTCACTTCCTGGATAACATGGTGATTTCACTTCCTGGATAACATGGTGATGTCACTTCCTGGATAACATGGAGATGTCACTTCCTGGATAATATGGTGATGTCACTTCCTGGATAACATGATGATGTCACAACCCGACTCCCAGAGCTGTGCAGGCTGTGGCTGCTGGAGAGGATGATGGCAGAGGGACAATGAGGGACACACGGCACTGGAGGGACACTGAGCATCTGTCTGCCATCATCCTCTCCAGCAGCCACAGCCCGCACAGCTCTGGGAGTCGGGTCGTGACATCACCATGTTATCCAGGAAGTGACATCACCATGTTATTCAGGAAGTGACATGACCATGTTATCCAGATAGCGACATAACCATGTTATCCAGGAAGTGACATCACCATGTTATCTAGGAAGTGACATCACCATGTTATCCAGAAAGTGACATCACCATGTTATCCAGGAAGTGAAGCCTTGATGCAGTAGTAAGTGCAGGGAAAAAAGCACTTTATAAGCATTTCCAGTAATAAGTGTATATCGGGGATTTGTATAACTTTTGGGGGGCAATACAATACTTTCGCTGGACTACTCCTTTAAAGTAGGCAGTGTCACTTAGCTAAGACCCGGGGAACCATCAGAATCGATGTGATAGGAGATCGGTGCAGGTGAGTATCATTCTTTTTTTTTATTATTTAACTCTGTCCAAGCCCATATGCCCCATTTATGTGATACCAGACAACCTGGTGTTTGACCGTTGTAGACCCATTTACAGCAAATTAAGTTTAACAAATCTCTCATACTGAATGGGCAAGTGGCATGTATTTTTTCAATGACAATAATTTAGTGTTTAAATGGTTTCTCTGGGATGTTAGCGTTGATGGCCTAACTTACTAATGTGTTATCAGTGGGGATCCAACCTCCAAGGCTCTTATCAATTAGCACACTGATGGTACCAGCTGCTCACATGGAAGAGCAACTTTGCCTATGTAAACAAGGAAGGATCATAGGGGTCCTAAAGATCAGCCCCCTACCTGGTCCGGATAGGATCCTTAGGGTAGGCTACTGATTCTATAATTGCTGATAACCCCTTTAACTGAACTATACAATCCAGTCATTAGTAACACTAGGTATGTGACATTGTTACATAATGATGCATCCAGAGACTTGATGACCTTAAAGGAACAAGGTGATTCATCCTGGTTATGATGCTTTATGATGGATTAACACATGCACTAGCTTCTGCGTAAAATCTTGTCACATTTCTAAATTTGCAAAATTAGTGTAGCAATAGTAATAAAAAAAATATTAGGGTAAGGGTTATCAAGTATTGTCATTGTACAACTCATCACTTTCTTCCTTTCCAAAATTGTTCAACCCAAGACACAGAGTTCATGAGCTTTTGCTAAGAAGGTGATGATTTTTTTCACTGGTCCTCAATCCTCTAAGATTAGGGATTCTTTAAAGAGATAATGTGTTAAACAGAACATAAATACAACATGAGGTGTATGGCGGACTCTCCACTTTCCACCAACAGATGATGGCAGTGTAGAGAGAGGGTCGAGCGAGTCGGAATTTTTTCTGTCTCACTCTGTTTTTCTGGGAGATATACACCAGCACCTGAGAAGTCCGCCTACAGCTTACCCCTCTCCAATAAAACAATTGTTTTGCATGTATGTGGTAAGGTTGGGAAAGATAACTCTTGGCCAAACAAACATTTTTTCCTAATAGTTGGAGAAAAGTAAGAAAGCGTTAACAGGGGCATTCAGAGCCAAATTGGTGGGGTTGCCCTTCGAATGGCGAGTGGAGGAACCATTGAACAATCTGTGAGGAGCCATTGGAGGAACCATTGAACAATCTGTACACCTGAACAGCGGGTAGAGAAAACATAGAACCATTTGTACACCTAGAGAGGGTGGAGGAACCATTGAACCATCTGTATACTTGAGGAGTGGATGGAGGAACCATTGAACTATTTGTACACTTGAGTAACAGGTGGAGGAACCATCGAACCATCTGTACGTCTGTGGAGCAGATAGAGGAATCATTGAACTATTTGTTCACGTTCTGTGAACATAGCCTAAGAATAATGAATAAAAATGAGGTTTTAGATTGAGGTCCTATCAATAATTTGGTTTGTGCGTTTTTAGGGCTCAGTTTTTTGGTGTTAATATGTAACCAAGTAGAAGGTAATTCATACACATAATATAACCTTACAATATTTTCCTCCAAAATTTCACAATCAGCAAAGGGAGGCCCTGAACGTGTCATGTTATCATCGGTTCCTGAGGTCATTTCTTAAGTTCTCCAATTCATGTTTATCTTCTATGGCGAAACTCCAATTACGGGTCATTAGTCTGTCTGGTGTCCAAAGGTCTGTGCACCCGAGACCATGACTAGGGAAACACTTGAGGTGAAGTTCCTCTGAGCGCTGCCCCCCTGACGTCATACCCAGTATAGAAGAAGGGAGTCGCCTCAGATGACTAGACAGCTCTAGGTATTGTGCAAGAAAGAGACTGGAAGACTATTAAAGTAGGAACAGCTGAAAAGACAAGACGTATAGGCTGGACACCGCCCTTTATGGGAATCAGACGTCAGGTTTAGAGGAATCAGGGTATAAATGTATGGAAATCTAAAGTTAGATCAGTGGGGTTTAGTTTGCTCATTGATGTTTATCATCGGGGATATCCATGGGACGATACAGAGGGTCAGCATACAAATGTGCTAGAGATGAGCGAAGCAAATCTGATGGATTCCGATTCGCAGCAAAGCGGGCGTTTAATTTGCTTTGTAGTGATTCGCGAATTTGTGGATGGTTTTCTTTGGGAGCAGTGAAACCATTGTCCAGTATACCAAGTAACTGAGTGACTGTTGTCCAGTATACCAAGTAACTGGGTGACTGTTGTCCAGTATACCAAGTAACTGAGTGACTGTTGTCCAGTATACCAAGTAACTGAGTGACTGTTGTCCAGTATACCAAGTAACTGAGTGACTGTTGTCCAGTATACCAAGTAACTGAGTGACTGTTGTCCAGTATACCAAGTAACTGAGTGACTGTTGTCCAGTATACCAAGTAACTGAGTGACTGTTGTCCAGTATACCAAGTAACTGAGTGACTGTTGTCCAGTATACCAAGTAACTGAGTGACTGTTGTCCAGTATACCAAGTAACTGAGTGACTGTTGTCCAGTATACCAAGTAACTGAGTGACTGTTGTCCAGTATACCAAGTAACTGAGTGACTGTTGTCCAGTATACCAAGTAACTGAGTGACTGTTGTCCAGTATACCAAGTAACTAAGTGACTGTTGTCCAGTATACCAAGTAACTGGGTGACTGTTGTTCATTATACCAAGTCACTGGGTGCTGGGTGTGCATTATACCAAGTCACTGGGTGCTGGGTGTGCATTATACCAAGTCACTGGGTGCCAGGTGTGCATTATAGGAAGTCACTGGGTGCTGGGTGTGCAGTATAGGAAGTCACTGGGTGCTGGGTGTGCAATATAGGAAATCACTGGGTGCTGGTTGTGCATTATAGGAAATCACTGGGTGCTGGGTGTGCACTATAGGAAGTCACTGGGTGCTGGGTGTGCACTATAGGAAGTCACTGGGTGCTGGGTGTGCATTATACCAAGTCACTGGGTGCTAGGTGTGCAGTATAGGAAGTCACTGGGTGCTGGGTGTGCATTATAGGAAGTCACTGGGTGCTGGGTGTGCATTGTAGGATATCACTGGGTGCTGGGTGTGCAGTATAGGAAGTCACTGGGTGCTGGATGTGCATTCTAGGAAATCACTGGGTGCTGGATGTGCATTCTAGGAAATCACTGGGTGCTGGTTGTGCATTATAGGAAGTCACTGGGTGCTCGGTGTGCAGTATAGGAAGTCACTGGGTGCTGGGTGTGCATTATAGGAGGTCACTGGGTGCTGGGTGTGCAGTATAGGAAGTCACTGGGTGCTGGGTGTGCATTATAGGAAGTCACTGGGTGCTGGGTGTACATTATAGGAGGTCACTGGGTGCTGGGTGTGCATTATAGGAAGTCACTGGGTGCTGGGTGTACATTATAGGAGGTCACTGGGTGCTGGGTGTGCAGTATAGGAAGTCACTGGGTGCTGGGTGTGCATTATAGGAGGTCACTGGGTGCTGGGTGTGCATTATAGGAAGTCACTGGGTGCTGGGTGTGCAGTATAGGAAGTCACTGGGTGCTGGGTGTGCATTATACCAAGTCACTGGGTGCTGGGTGTGCATTATAGGAGGTCACTGGGTGCTGGGTGTGCATTATAGGAGGTCACTGGCTGCTGGGTGTGCATTATAGGAGGTCACTGGGTGCTGGGTGTGCATTATACCAAGTCACTGGGTGCTGGGTGTACATTATAGGAAGTCACTGGGTGCTGGGTGTGCATTATAGGAAGTCACTGGGTGCTGGGTGTGCAGTATAGGAAGTCACTGGGTGCTGGGTGCGCATTATAGGAAGTCACTGGGTGCACATTATAGGAAGTCACTGGGTGCTGGGTGCATTATAGGAAGTCACTGGGTGCTGGGTGTGCATTATAGGAAGTCACTGGGTGCTGGGTGCATTATAGGAAGTCACTGGGTGCTGGGTGTGCATTATAGGCCATAATGGTTGTGGCCATAATCTTAACAATTCCATTGAGAAAAAATCTTTTAGGGAGAATGGATTTAAAAAAAAAGAAAAATACAGTGGTTATATCTGAGCACCCTCATATTATTACTTTTAGTGCTTTTATGAGATCATTCAGTATTTTGGGGTGGGAGTCTATCAGCATGGAGCATCTAGACCGGTCTATCTTTGCCCACTCTTCCTTGTAAAAGTACAAAAATATATGTATAAAAAACGGCCGCCTGATAGCCTGAGGTTATATTCGTACAAAGTGTTTTTGAGGCAACACGGGAAATTAGCCTGAAGGTGTAAATCTGAAATAGTTCTTCTTGATCAGATGACTTTATATGATTAAAACCTGGCATTTTAGGGATGTGTAGACTTTTTTTATACACTGTAGATAAATACATAGGACATATGAGATATAGAGAAAGATAGAAAATAGAAAAATGATAGAAAATGAAAAAACAATAAAGAGAGAATATACAATTAGGAGAGAGACATAAATAAGATAGATAGATAGATAATAGATAGATAGGAGATAGATAATAGATAGATAGGAGATAGATAGTAGATAGATAGATAGATAGATAGATAGATAGGAGATAGATAGATAGATAGATAGATAGATAGATAGATAGATAGATAGATAGATAGGAGATAGATAGATAGATAGATAGATAGATAGGAAATAGATAGATAAATAGATAGAAAATGGTGGCGAGAGGCCACAGAAACGTTGCCTAATTATTTTGTATGCTGTGCACTTTGTGAATAAATGTAAACCCTTTTTTTTTCCACCTTATCTGGAGTGCCGTCAAGCTACTTTACATAGATAGATAGATAGATAGATAGATAGATAGATAGATAGATAGATAATAGATAGAGAGATAGGAGATAGATAGATAGATAGATAGATAGATAGATAGATAGATAGATAATAGATAGAGAGATAGGAGATAGATAGATAGATAGATAGATAGATAGATAGATAGGTAGATAGATAGATAGATAGATAGATAGATAGATAGATAGATAGGAGATAGATAGATAGATAGATAGGAGATAGATAGATAGATAGATAGAAAGGAGATAGATAGATAGATAGATAGATAGATAGATAGATAGATAGATAGATAGATAGATAGATAGGAGATAGATAGAGATAGATAGATAGATAGATAGATAGATAGATAGATAGATAGATGATAGATAGATAGATAGATAGATAGATAGATAGATAGGAGATAGATAGATAGATAGATAGATAGATAGATAGATAGAAAGGAGATAGATAGATAGATAGATAGGAGAGAGAGAGATAGATAGATAGGAGATAGATAGATAGATAGATAGATAGATAGATAGATAGATAGATAGATAGGAGATAGATAGAGATAGATAGATAGATAGATAGATAGATAGATAGATAGATAGATAGATAGATAGATAGATAGGAGATAGGTGATAGATAGATAGATAGATAGATAGATAGATAGGAGATAGATAGATAGATAGATAGATAGATAGAAAGGAGATAGATAGATAGATAGGAGATAGATAGATAGATAGATAGATAGATAGATAGATAGATAGATAGTAGAGAGAGAGATAGATATATAGGAGATAGATAGATAGATAGATAGATAGATAGGAGATAGATAGATAGATAGATAGATAGATAGATAGATAGGAGATAGATAGATAGATAGATAAATAGATAGATAAATAGATAGATTGATAGATCGATAGATAGATAGATAGATAGATAGATAGATAGATAGATAGATGATAGATAGAGAGACACGCATTACACATCACCGATACACTATACGTAAGAAAAGACAAGACCTTCCAGTCTCTAGTCATTTTTTAGAGAAGGGCCATTCAGAGCGCGACTTAAAATTCATGCTCATTGACCATGTTCCACCCCTTAAAAGAGGTGGTGATCGTTTAAACATTTTAATGAAAAAAGAACTATTCTGGATACATGAACTCCAAACCCTCAAACCTAGAGGATTGAATGTAGAATTTAAGGTAACCCCAAAAATGTGTAAATAGTGTATCCTCCCTTCTCTCCTAATTGCCTGATCTTTGTATATTTGTATATATGTAAATAATAATTTTGTATTTCTATTTGGTTCATCAGAATTGGAGGCCGCTGGAACACTCACCCATCAAACTCAACATACTACACATTTGCCCTGGAGGTACAGAAGATGATCCCTTTTCTAATATGGTGCAGTAATGCCTTCTTTACTAAATCCAATATGGCGGATTAACCCCTACTGCCAACCCAATATGGCGGATTAACCCCTACTGCCATTCCCAATATGGCCGATTCACCCTTCACTCACCGGGACCCAGAGAAGAGCAGCCAATCCAGGTATTCCGCACCAGGTTAGCTCCTGTCTTCTGCAGTCCTGTGGAAGGAGGAGCAGCGGTGTGAACTGCAGCTGGGTCATCTCGATCTGGATTGCGGCTCTGATCCGCATACCACCGCGGGACCTGTGATATCGGCGGCTCCGAGGATCCCCTTCACCCAACACTCACTACGTCAGCCAGTTGCCTGGGAACGGTAAACAATGTTGATCCAATCAGAGCCTAGGGTTCGGCGCATGCGCAGTCAGCTCTATCACACGCCGCCCGGCACCATTACTCCCCAGTCGTATGTTGGGATCATCGTACAGCCACCCTCCTTTCATAACTTTGTTCTGATGACTGTGGTGAGTGGATCCTGCGACCTCTATCATGTATACCATGAAAATGTATATACTTTGTGAAGCTTGCTTTGTGATCAAGCATCGGCACAGCACTTATTGCACTTTACACTGATCACATATGTGATGATACTTTGTAACACTTGGATATTTAACACTGTTTGTTATTATTATGTTTTTTACTATGTACCTTATGTTTTGTACTTCCTGTGTACATATTCAAATGATGTAATGACGTCACTAATTAGTACTGGTATTTAAGGAAACCATGTGCACTTCCTCACTATGCTTGACAATGGTCTTGGAGTAGACGGAAACGTTGCATCCCTGTTTTGTGTTTTTTGCCACATGCAATAAATACCACTCCTTTTTTTACTACATGCTGGTGTGCTGCGGAAATTTCTTTTGATACGTGTTGGGATCCCGAGCCAAGGGACTTACTCCGTACAGCACCCGCTATCTGGAATCGGAGGTGCGGCTTCTCCCCTTTTTCTAGATAGATAGATAGATAGATAAATAGATAGGAGATAGAAAATAGATAGATAGACAGATAGATAGACAGATAGATAGATAGATAGATAGATAGATAGATACAGGGGTGGATCAAAGGGAGGGCACCAGGGGCACGTGCCAAGGGGCCTCCACCACTAGGGGGCCTCCACCAGCTCAAACCTGAAAGTGGGGTTTGTGAAAAAAAAGCAAACAGTATAGGATACACAGCCTCACACAGAGTGTTGTGTATCAGCACTGCTGCTAACCATGGCTGCAGCCATGTCCTGTGTGTCCTGTGTCTCCTGCCTCTCCCTGTGAGGACTGTGATATGGCTGAGAGACAGGACACCAGGGCAGCTGCTGGACGGGAAACCCTGCTCAGTGTCAGCTAAAGGACCTGTGGTGATGTCAGGCCCATGTGATGTGGGAGGAGCCAGACTATGCAAGTTGTCGGAGGGGATGTGTATGGAGAGGAGCTCGTGTCCATATGAGCAGGTAACCAGCCCTTCAATGTACACACACACACCACAGCAGAGCACTGCCTGTTACACACACACACACACACCTGCCTGTTACACATACATATTTTTTATGAATGCTCACACACATACCGCTCTGCTATCTATACCTGCACACTCTGCACTTTGCACATTGCCCCCTTAATGCCACCCCCCCCCCATGCCCACATTTTGTGGTGAGACCCACTACCCCCTCAGTGGCCCAGTGCACAGTATTGCTGTACTGCTGGATGAATAGCCTCTGTCCCCATTACCACATGATGTCTGCCATGTTGCTGTTATATAGTACCTAGATTAACCAGGCTGAAGTTGGTTTCTTATTCAGCAGTTTCTTATTCAGAGGATTTTTATTTTTCCTGTTTTAGCCATTATTCTTACAGTAAATGTATAATATTCATAACCTGCTGTAGTGAGGAGCCCTGAGGGGATTGCTGATAAACATGGCCAAAAGGAGCCCACGGTTGGCATAAAAATGGGCATCAAAGTAAAAACACAAAATTATGATTTCAAATTAAAATTGACTTCGGACCACTGATCTCACACTGATAATAGACAGAGAGGGGGGACCCCGCATCACACTGATACTACACAGAGAGGGGGGACCCCGCATCACACTGATAATACACAGAGAGGGGGGACCCCACATCACACTGATAATACAGAGAGGGGGGGACCCTACATCACACTGATAATACACAGAGAGGGGACCCCGCATCATACTGATAATACACAGAGAGGGGACCCCGCATCACACTGATAATATACAGAGAAGGGACCCCGCATCACACTGATACTACACAGAGAGGGGGGACCCCACATTACACTGATACTACACAGAGAGGGGGGACCCCACATTACACTGATAATAGACAGAGAGGGAGACCCCACATCACACTGATAATATACAAGAGAGGGGGGACCCCGCATTACACTGATAATACACAGAGAGGGGGGACCCCACATTACACTGATAATAGACAAGAGAGGGGGGACCCTACATTACACTGATAATACACAAGAGAGGGGGGACCCTACATCACACTGATAATAGACAGAGAGGGGGGACCCCACATAACACTGATAATACACAGAGAGGGGGACCCCACATAACACTGATAATACACAGAGAGGGGGACCCCACATTACACTGATAATAGACAGAGAGGGGGGACCCCGCATTACACTGATAATACACAAGAGAGGGGGGACCCCACATTACACTGATAATACACAAGAGAGGGGGGACCCTACATTACACTGATAATAGACAGAGAGGGGGGACCCCGCATTACACTGATAATACACAAGAGAGGGGGGACCCCACATTACACTGATAATACACAAGAGAGGGGGGACCCTACATTACACTGATAATAGACAGAGAGGGGGGACCCCGCATCAAAAATTTAATGAAAACTGACAGTGTCATAGCCATGTATAATGTTCATGAACATTATAAATCCCCTCAGTAAGGCAGCCATTTGTATGGATGACTGTATAGTTTTTGTTTTGTTTTTTTGAGGAGGGAATGAGAGGCCCCAAACAAAATTGTTGCACAGGGCCTCCACCAACCTTAATCCGGCCCTGGATAGATAGATAGATAGATAGATAGATAGGAGATAGATAGATAGGAGATAGATAGATAGGAGATAGATAGATAGATAGATAGATAGATAGATAGATAGATAGATAGATAGATAGATAGGAGGTAGGAGACAGATAGATAGATAAATAGATAGATAGATAGATAGATAGATAGATAGATAGATAGATAGATAGATAGATAGATAGATAGATAGATAGAGATAGGAGATGGATAGATAGATAGATAGATAGATAGATAGATAGATAGATAGATAGATAGATAGATAGGAGATAGATAGATAGATAGATAGATAGATAGATAGGAGATAGATAGATAGATAGATAGATAGATAGGAAATAGATAGATAGATAGATAGATAGATAGATAGATAGATAGATAGGAAATAGATAGATAGATAGATAGATAGATAGATAGATAGATAGATAGGAAATAGATAGATAGGAGATAGATAGATAGATAGATAGATAGATAGATAGAAGTTAGATAGATAGATAGATAGATAGATAGATAGATAGATAGATAGATGATAGAGATAGATGATAGATAGATAGATAGATAGATAGATAGATAGATAGATAGGAGATAGATAGATAGATAGGAGATAGATAGATAGATAGATAGATAGATAGATAGATAGATAGATGATAGATAGATAGATAGGAGATAGATAGATAGATAGATAGATAGATAGATAGATAGATAGGAAATAGAGAGATAGATAGGAAATAGATAGATAGATAGGAAATAGATAGATAGATAGATAGATAGGAGATAGATAATAGGAGATAGATAGATAGATAATAGATAGGAGATAGATAGATAGATAGATAATAGATAGGAGATAGATAGATAGATAGATAGATAGATAGATAGATAGATAGCAGAGACACATAATTTGGGGGGTGTCGCTTCCTCCCGGTATCTGACATAACACATATAATAATTTCTTAGAATCCATATGATGTGACCTGTGGTATAGCCCCCGGTATGTCAGGCGTGGCCGTGATATCATATATAAGGATAGTTATTAGTATTAATGACGCCGGGGCTGACATCTTGAGATTGGGCAGTATAGCTATCTCTAGTGGAGGAGAAAGCCTCTCTTGTTTCTTCTTCTTGCTGTGAGATGTTGCAGAACACTATTAATACACTGTGACCTTCTCAGTCATGGTGGAAATTATCTTGTCACATCCATACTTACATCATGCTATACTTATGTAATATATATGAAGTGTCTACTGGTACTACTGACAAGATGCGCACAGGGGTCAATGCTGCCTAATGTTACCTCTAATAAAGGGGAAATCCTTACTCCTTCTGCACTCTGCACCCGAGTCAGTAAGTAAAGGGATGGGCTGTGGACTCGGATTGGGTTGACAGCAATGTTCCTTTTAAGCTTTAGCCACTACTGAGCGGAATGACAAGAGAGCTGGGCTATGTTCAAGCAAAGAAGGGAAAACCAAAAACTTAAAGGGGTACTCCAGCGGGGGGGGGGGGCACTTTTGTGTCCCGCTCCATGCGTGCTCAGGAATGGCTGTCAATCAATACCAAACCTCGTCTGTGAGTACCCAAAGGACTGGGACTTCCTATGTTTGGTCTCTTTATCTGGACAGAGAAAAGACCAAATATCGGTATGGAGAGAGCATGGATTGCAGTTTAACTGGAAGGGAGACACCTAGTGGCCATATGTATAATGTTATAGAAAACGTAAAAAAAAAAACAGAGAGTAAAGAGCAAAACTACTTGCGATCACAACCCCTTTTGAAAAAAAATTGACAGGGTCTTCTTAAAGTTTAAGTCTGGCAGAAAATGTTTTTAAAATATTGTATTGCCCCCCAAAAGTTATACAAATCCCCAATATACACTTGTTACGGGAAATGCTTATAAAGTGCTTTTTTCCCTGCACTTACTATTGCATCAAGGCTTCACTTCCTGGATAACATGGTGATATCACTTCCTGGATAAAATGGTGATGTCTTTTCCTGGGTAACATGGTGATGTCACTTCCTGGATAACATGGTGATGTCTTTTCCTGGATAACATGGTGATGTCACTTCCTGGATAACATAGTGATGTCACTTCCTGGATAACATGGGGATGTCGCTTTCTGGATAACATGGTGATGTTTTTTCCTGGATAACATGGTGATGTCACTTCCTGGATAACATGGGGATGTCGCTTCCTGGATAACATGGTGATGTTTTTTCCTGGATAACATGGTGATGTCACTTCCTGGATAACATGGTAATGTCACTTCCTGGATAACATGGTGATGTCTTTTCCTGGATAACATGGTGATGTCACTTCCTGGACAACATGGTGATGTCACTTCCTGGATAAAATGGTGATGTCACTTCCTGGATAACATGGTGTTGTCACTTCCTGGATAACATGGTGATGTCACGCCCCGACTCCCAGAGCTGTGCGGGCTGTGGCTGCTGGAGGGGATGATGGCAGGGGGATACTGAGGGACACAGGGCACTGGAGGGACACTGAGCATCCCTCTGCCATCATCCTCTCCAGCAGCCACAGCCCGCACAGCTCTGGGAGTCGAGTCGTGACATCACCATGTTATCCAGGAAGTGACATCACCATTTTATCCAGGAAGTGACATCCCCATGTTATCCAGGAAGTGACATCACCCTGTTATCCAGGAATTGACATCACCATGTTATCCAGGAAGTGAAGCCTTGATGCAGTAGTAAGTGCAAGGAAAAAAGCACTCTATACGCATTTCCCGTAATAAGTGTATATTGGAGATTTGTATAACTTTTGGGGGGCAATACAATATTTCTTTAAAAAAATTTGACGGACTTCTCCTCTAAGTAAAATAAAATAAGACACTTCCCTTTTAAATAAACCCAAAAGAAGCAGTGTTCTGTTTCTCACCAGGATTACCTCCAGATAATGGGGGTTATTGTTTCAGACAAGCCTTCATACTTAGTCAATTAATATAGAGTGACCTCACGATAAAGCCGCCGCTTTCAGGACCTGTCATCACTTTACATAATCGCTTGATGAAGAATCAAACTAATCCTGGAAATGCACTAATATAAATAATCAGCAGAAGGAATACTTGTTACATAGCACAAGGCCGGCCGTGTACGGCAGCTGCAGATGCAGGGAAAATAAATACATGTGCTGATGTGATAGGAGATCGGACAGTTGTCTGATGTGAAGTCTGTAACATTATATTTCAGCACATGTTGTCATGTAGAATACGGTTTATTTGCTGCCTGATATTTCTCTGATGACATCATTCCCTGGATACAGATCTTAAAGGGGAAAGCTGCTGTAAAAAAAAAATTTTTTGCTATTAAACTGGGAGGGGGATGCTGAATTGTGAAATTTAACCTGTCATTGTACTCCTGTATGTGTTATCTATATACTGGTGTCACCTGTCACCCCCCCCCCCCCCCCCCCCCCCCGACTGACCACTAAACGGTCAAGTGAAGTCTTAACTACATAACTGCTAGCTCTGGTCAGGAGTGCTTACAGTTAAAGGGACATTTGCAAAACCCAGGAGACCAGCAGGGCCACCCGGTGCTGCAAATGATGACGGCTCAGGGGGCCCAGTGTATTGCAGGAGCAGGCCATGGGGCCCTTTGATGCGGCGGGCCCCATAGCAGCCGCTATGGCTGCTATAGTGGTAGTTACGCCCCTGTGTGTTATCTATATACTGGTGTCACCTGCTTTAGCCCCATTGGTGAGAATGAAAACTGCAAGATTTCAGGATTATTCTTAAATATGTAAAAATGGAAAATAGAAAAAAAAATTACAACAATTCTTAAAAAAAAAAAAAAAAAAAAATATATATATATATATATATATATATATATATATATATATATCATAAAAATCAAAGTCTGTCTGTCTGTCTGTCTGTCTGTCCTTCCGTCTGTCTGTCTGTCTGTCTGTCTGTCCTCTATAGACTTCCAAACGCCTGAACCGTTTGACCCCAAATTTGGCACACAGATACATTGGGTGCCCGGGAAGGTTATCGCGAAGGTCCCGTCCCCGCCAGATGTACAGGAGGGGAGGGGGAGGGGAAAGAGAGGCGCCCCATAGAGATGAATTGGAAAATCTCCTCACTGCAAACACAGGTGATATAATTAGCTGCAGCAGACACGGCAGTTGGAGCCTTAGCAACCAATAGGATTACTGCTTTCATTTTCACAGGGAGCAATGGTTGCTAGGGAAGCTGCCTCACAACATCCACAGTAATAACTGGTAGACCCCCTACTCCATCTATACAGTACATGTATATACAGGACCCCCTACTCCATCTATACAGTACATGTATACAGGACCCCCTACTCCATCTATACAGTATATGTATATACAGGGCCCCCTACTCCATCTATACAGTACATGTATACAGGACCCCCTACTCCATCTATACAGTACATGTATATACAGGGCCCCCTACTCCATCTATACAGTACATGTATATACAGGACCCCCTACTCCATCTATACAGTACATGTATATACAGGACCCCCTACTCCATCTATACAGTACATGTATACACAGGACCCCCTACTCCATCTATACAGTACATGTATATACAGGACCCCCTACTCCATCTATACAGTACATGTATATACAGGACCCCCTACTCCATCTATACAGTACATGTATATACAGGGCACAACAGGTATACCAAACTGTGACTGGGTAACACTGCTACACCAGACCTGACCAATAACGCCATACTGTGCTGGATAACACTGCCACGCCAGACCTGACCAATACCGCCATACTGTGACTGGATAACACTACCATACCAGACCTGACCAATACCGCCATACTGTGACTGGATAACACTGTCATACCAGACCTTACCAATACCGCCATACTGTGACTGGATAACACTGTCATATAAGACCTGACCAATACCGCCATACTGTGAATGGATAACACCGCCACACCAGACCTGACCAATACCGCTATACTGTGCTGGATAACACTGTCATACCAGACCTGACCAATACCGCCATACTGTGACTGGATAACACTGCCATACCAGACCTGACCAATACCGCCATACTGTGCTGGATAACACCGCCACACCAGTCCTGACCAATACCACCATACTGTGACTTGATAACACCATCATATCAGACCTGACCAATACTGCCATACTGTGACTGGATAACACCGCTATACCAGACCTGACCAATACCACCATACCGTGACTGGATAACACCGCCACACCAGACCTGACCAATACCGCCATACTGTGACTGGATAACACCCCCATACCAGACATGACCAATACCGACACACTGTGACTGAATAACACTGCCATACGGGTAAATACAACCCTGCAGGTATACAGGACACTACAGGTATACAGGACCCCAAACTTTACACTACAGGTACACAGGACCCCAAAACTATATACTACAGGTATACAGGACCTCCACCAACTATATACTTCAGGTATACAGGACCTCCACCAACTATATACTACAGGTATACAGGACCCCAAACTATACACTACAGGTATACAGGACCCCAAAACTATACATTACAGGTATACAGGAACTCCACCAACTATATACTACAGGTATATAGGACCCCAAACTATACACTACAGGTATACAGGACCTCAAAACCATACACTACAGGTATACAGGACCTACACCAACTCTATAATACAGGTATACAGCACCTTCACCAACTTTATACTACAAGTATACAGGACCCCAAATATACTACAGGTATACAGGAACTCCACCAGCTATATACTACAGGTATATAGGACCCCAAACTATAGACTACAGGTATACAGGACCTCCACCAACTCTATACTATAGTTATACAGGACCCTCAAACTATTTACTACAGGTATACAGGACCCCCGAACTATATACTACAGGTATACAAGACCTCCACCATTTATACACTACAGGTATCCAGGACCCTCAAACTATAAACTACAGGTATACAAGACCTCCACCAACTATACATTACAGGTATACAGCACCAACTATATACTACAGGTATACAGGACCCCCGAACTATACAGTACAGGTATACAGGACCTTCACCAACTGTACACTGCAGGTATACAGGACCTCCCTCAACTATACACTATAGGTATACAGCCCCCCCAACTATGCACTACAGATATGCGAGACCCCTAAAAACTATACATTGTGGGTATAAAGAACCCCTCCAACTATGCACTACAGGTATACACTAATTCCACTGATTAACTCAGATAAAACAATACCTTTAGCTTGGCCTCCTGGGCACCTTAGAACAAATCTAATTAACACACTGACAATTTATACCCGGGCAGCGCCGGGTACATTTTCTAGTATATATATATATATATATATATATATAATCTGAATACACACAGTGAGTGGAAGCCTCAGCACCTCTTGGTGGCCTGATATGTTTTTTTTGGCCCCTTAAAGGGCTTATTCAGGCTAAGAAAAACAGCAACTTTCTTCCAGGAGCAGCGTCACCTGTGTCCTCAATTTGGATGCAGTATTGTAACAAGGGTGGCGCTGTTTATGCGACTATGTTGCTGTGTTTTTTTAAATCCTGGTTAATCCCTTTCTTAACCCTTTGAGGACCAGGCCCAAAATGACCCAGTGGACCGCGCAAATTTTGATCTTTGCTCTTTCGTTTTCCCCTCCTCCCCTTCTAAGAGCTCTAGCACTCTCAGTTTTCTATCTACAAGCCATGTAAGTGCTTGTTTGTTACAGGAATAGTTGTACTTTGTAATGGCGTCTTTCATTTTACCATAACATGTATGATGGAACCCCAAATATATTATTTATGAAGATATAAATTGGTGTAATTGTAAATAAGAATGCAATATGGTAACGTTTGGGGGGTTCCTGTGTCTACGTAATGCACTATATGGTAACAGCGACATGACACTATTATTCTATAGGTCAGTCCAAACACAACCATATGCAGGTTACACAGATTCTCTAATGTTATATATATATTTTTTAAATGAAATCCTTTTTTTGGCAATTAATTATAAATAAAATGGGACTATTGTGACACTTATAACAGTTTTATTTTTTCACCTATGAGGCTGTATGGGGTGTCATTTTTTCCGCCATGATCTCTAGTTTTTATTAATACCTTATTTGTGAAGATCGGACGTTTTGATCACTTTTTATAATTTTTTTTTATATATAATGTAACATTAAATCGGTAATCTGCGCACTTTTCCCCCTATTTTCGTGTACGCCGTTCTCCGATCACAATGACGCTTGTAATATTTTCATAGATTGGACAATTATGCACGCTACAGTATATTATATGTTTATTTGTTTATTTATTTTTATATGTTTTTCAACTTTTATTGGGGGAGGGGTTTTGGGGTAGTGTAATAGTGTTTTTAACTTTTTTTTTTTTACACATTAGAAGTCCCTTTGGGGGACTTTTACATACACTAGTGTGATTACACACATTGATCATTGCTATGCCATAGGCATAGCATTGATCAGTGTTATCGGCGATCTGCTCATTGAGCCTGCCTGTGCAGGCTCAGTGTAGCAGATCGCCAATCGGACCGCACGGAGGCAGGTGAGAGACCTCCGGCGGTCCGTTTTACCGATCCGGACAGACTTCCATGGCGTAACTATACGCCATGGGTCGTCTAAGGGTTAAAAGGAATGTGTCATTAGAAAATTGACTTACTGTATAAATAATGTTTTTATGTTAAACATATTTTTTAATTCTTGGTTACTTTTTTAATTTTCAGTTTTTCTACTTATATTATAAATCCTGATATCCTGCAGTTCTCATTCTCACCACTGGGGATAAAACTAAACTGAGACTTCCTGTTGTGTCTGTGGTGATAGGAGGAGGCTGCTGTAAAGTGATCTGTGCAGCATAGCAGCATCATGTGACACCAGTAGATAGAGGAGACAATAACAGCTCACTGTGGAATGACCTCTTCACAGGTCACAGAACGCGCTCAGTAATGTTTCACACTCATCTCAAGGGGACAGAGTCTGTCTTTTGTCTTCTATGTCCATGAGTCTTGCTGTAAAGCATATCACTAAATGCTGTTACGAGCAGCCCAGGTCAGATTGCCGCACCCATAACAATGTATAAAAAGTGAAATAAAAAAACTTACAGTCAGAAAATAGAAACAGATTAGAATAAAAGAACAAGTTTTTGTATCTGACTCTAATTTGTAAAAAAAAAAAAAAAATCAGGAGTGAAAATAAAATAAATCTCGATGACTTCTGTTTGCATAATAAATCCTATTAACCCCTTAAGGTCAAAGCCAATTTTCGTTTTTGCGCTTTTGCTTATTCCATTTTAAGTTTAAAAGTCAACAGCGCTTGCATTTTTTCACCTAGAGACGTATATGAGCGCTTATTTTTTGCGAAACCAATTGTACTTTGCAATGACAGGCATTATTTTTCCATAACATATGCTGCGAAACCGGAAAAAAATCATTTGCACTGTCAAATTGAAAAAAAAAACTAATTTGTTTTGATTTCGGGGAGTTTTGCATTTACGGCGTTCGTCCCATGGTAAAACTGACTTGTTATGCATGTTCCTCAAGTCGTTACGATTACAACGATATGTAACATGTATAACTTATATTGTATCGGATGGCCTGTAAAAAATTCAAACCGTTGTTAACAAATATACGTTCCTTAAAATCGCTCCATTCCCAGGCTTATAGCGCTTTTATCCTTTGGTCTATGGGGCTGTGTGAGGTGTCATTTTTTGCGCCATGATGTGTTCTTTATATCGGTACCTTGATTGCGCATATATGACTTTTTGATCACTTTTTATTACATTTTTTCTGGATTTGATGCGACCAAAAATGCGCAATTTTGCACTTTGGAATTTTTTTGCGCTGACGCCGTTTACCGTGCGAGATCAGGAATGTGATTAATTAATAGTTCGGGCGATTACGTGTGCGGCGATACTAAATATGTTTATTTATTTATTAATTTATATTTATATTTATAAAATGGGAAAAGGGGGGTGATTTGGATTTTTATTAGGGGAGGGGATTTTTTATTAATAAAAACACTTTTTTACTTTTTTTTTTACATGGACTAGAAGCCCCCCTGGGGGGCTTGTATATAGACAGCACTGATCTCTCATAGAGATCAATGCTGTGTATATACACAGCAAAGATCCATGAGATCGGTCATAGATTACTATGGCCTGCTGCAGGCCATAGCAATCTATTGCCGAGCCGGGATCAGCGTCATTCCGACGCTGAGGCCCGGCACGGGCAGAAGAACAGATCTGACCCACTAGACACCAGGGATAGTGTGCATAAAGCACTTCAATGCAGCTGTCAGGTTTGACAGCTGCATTGAAGTGCTTAATTAGCCGGCGCGGCAACGGGACCCGCGCCGGCTAACAGAGGCACTGCCCGACTGCACATGTCAGCCGGGAACAGCGCCGTTCAGAGCGGCACCATGACGTATCAGATACGTCATGGGTCGCTAAGGGGTTAAAAGCTGATGTTTTCTTCTACCCTGCCATGATTGTTATTTTCCTTTTAAATGTTTGTGTATTTGTAAGAATAAATAAATAAATAAAAACCTGAAATAAATATTAAGCAAAATAATATATAATAAATAAATATATAATATAATATGTAAAAAGAAAGAAACTGGTTTGTATTTTTATTGTATATGTGATTTGCATAATATTAACGATAATATATGTGTTTTTTAACCTATTGATTAAATACTAACGTTAATTATTTGTACTTATAGTTATAGTATAGTAGTAGTAATAGTAGTAATAGTATTTTTCGTTTAAAAATTAAGGTGATATAATAAAACAGAATTTAGTTATAACATATATATATATATATATATATATATATATATATATTTATACTAGTGATGAGCAAATACTATACGATTAAATAGCTATTTGATTAAATAGTACGCTATTCGAGCTATTTGAATGCAGTAAAAATTTGATTCGCCCTCCCACATCCCCTGGCGCGTTTTTCCAGCCAATAAATATGCAGGGGGTAGGGACAGGCACTAGGAGTAGGCAGGACTTTAAAAAAAAAAAAAAAAAAACTAACTGTGATTGGCTGGCTAAACCATGTGACTTCCTGAATATAAGAATAGTGATTTCAGATTCGTGTCACTTGCTGGTTGGAGCTAGAGAGGGTCAGACTGTTTACCAGGGAGAGAAAGCTTTTAGGTGAAGTTAGGTAGGAAGGGACCCCCAAAAGCCCTTGTAAGGGCTAAAAGTATAAAAAACAGAGATTTAGAAGCTGTTGTGAGACAGGCAGTGTGTTCAGACATCTACTGATGTGTATAGGACTGTTTACTGTGATTGTGGGATAATAGCTGTTATCCTGCTACTACTGATTTGCGCAGTCTGCGTCCTGTAAAGGAGTTGACCAGCCCTTTAATTTTATTGTTGTAAAAACAATTATATATCCAGTATACTGCTGTATACTGTGAGTGCAGGATAATACCTGTTATCTTGCTACTACTGATTTGTAGTTATCGTTAATTTTTGTTATTACGTATATTACACTGCACCTGACCTAAAAAGCGCGTACTGTTAGACCAAAACATACGCTTCTACTTTACGTTCATAATTTAATGCATTCAGGGGTGTTGGCTTCATTTCCTGAGGAGTCATTGGGCACTTGGTGACCTCCTAGTGGTCGAATATTTATTTCCAGGTCCCAAGTATTTTTCTCCCTTCGGGAGCTATTCGAATCGAATTTTGAATTATCGAATATTTCACTATTCTCTCATCTCTAATATATATAAATTTTACAATCTATCCATTTTTTTTGCTAATAGCGATCACCACGTCTGGTTTTAATATTAAAGAGTCCATGAAAAATCAGTAAATTGGATCAACAGCTTTTTCTTTGTAATGTTGAAAGCCCATCTAATAGCATTTCATATATAACATAACATATTAGTGTATCTATAGAGACTAATGACTAACAGAGCGGCTGCGCTTAGCTTTGTGTGAACTTTATGTCTTCGGGGAGGTATGTAACCTGTGCTGCCTTGGATTTAGTTCACGGCCATTGATCTTAACGCTAATTACATTATGTAAATGGCTGGGTGGTTATTAAAACTTGGCTTTAGTGTTTTAGAATGACGTACCGTGTGATCAGGTGAGGGTCACTCCGATGTACTATGGAAAACTGGGATTGTAGTCTAATGTTCAATAGAATTTTACCAAAATCTGCAAGTAATTAGATAGATAGGAGACAGATAGATAGATAGATAGATAGATAGATAGATAGATAGAAGATAGATAGAAGAAGATAGATAGATAGATAGATAGATAGATAGATAGATAGATAGATAGATAATAGATAGATAGATAGATAGATAGATAGATAGATAGATAGGAGATAGATAGATAGATAGATAGATAGGAGATAGATAGATAGATAGATAGATAGATAGATAGATAGAAGATAGATAGATAGATAGATAGATAGAAGAAGATAGATAGATAGATAGATAGATAGATAGATAGATAGATAGATAGATAGGAGATAGATAGGAGATAGATAGGAGATAGGAGATAGATAGGAGATAGATAGATAGATAGATAGATAGATAGATAGATAGATAGATAGAAGATAGATAGATAGATAGATAGATAGATAGATGATAGAAAGATAGATAGATAGATAGATAGATAGATTGATAGATAGGAGATAGATAGATAGATAGGAGATAGATAGATAGATAGATAGATAGATAGATAGATAGATAGGAGATAGATAGATAGATAGATAGATTGATTGATTGATTGATTGATAGATAGATAGGAGATAGATAGATAGATAGATAGATAGGAGATAGATATATAATATATAATAAAGAGATAGATAGATAGATAGATAGATAGATAGATAGATAGATAGATAGATAGATAGATAATAGAATATAGATAGGAGATAGATAGATAGATAGATAGATAGATAGATAGGAGATAGATAGATAGATAGATAGATAGATAGATAGATAGATAGATAGATAGATAATAGATAGATAGATAGATAGATAGATAGATAGATATGAGATAGATAGATAACACAGGTTTTTTAACACAGGTAGATTTATCCCATGGGAAGAGGTTAATTTTTTTTTTTTTTTCAGTTAACATAGTTGTCATTATATATATATTTTATTGTGTTAAGATTTACTATCCAAAATACTCTAGAATTGTACATACTTACTACTTATCATGCTCAAAATGCAAATCATCTAAATTGGTGCACATTCATTCTCAGTATACAGTTAGCTCCTGAGCTCCCTCTAGTGGTGAGTGTTGGCAGCCAGGAGTTAATCATTTAACTCTATGGGGTTCAAGGCTGGATACTTTAACTTTTTTGTCACTATCCAGTTATGAAGAAGTGTTATTGCTGCAGATGAATTCACAACATTACAATGTGCAGTGCAAATCAATTGGCAAGACAATGAATGTAGCATCTGTTCAGGTGGCATAGCATAGAGCTAATACATTCAGTGTGAACATAGCTATAAACCCTGGCAGAAGAGATTGTCCTATGGCCATGTCACATCTTATCCAGGAGCTACAAGATACATTGGCTCATTGGCTTTAGTAGATGTACAGATGTTAGCCAAGCAGAGAGGTAGGCTGGGGTCATATTTTTGATCAACCATGTTTTTGTTGTGTACGCAACAACAACAAAAAAGAATCCAGACGAATGCACACAAGTGCATGTATTTTTTTGTTTCCCTCCCACCCCCACCATTAAACGGCAATGTGAATGTGAAGCATTAATGAGCGCGCTCTGTGACCTTTGAAGAGGTGATTCCACAGGGAGCTGCTATTGTCTCCTCTATCTACTGGTGTCACATGACGCTACAATGCTGTACAGATCACTTTACAGCAGCCGTTATCAGTCTCCTTGCCCCAGTTCTCAGCGTCTGCCCTTTGCTGAAGACACAGAAATCTGTGTGTGAGCTTTTCTCTCTGTCTCTGCACTCTGTAATCAATCACAGTGAGGTCACCAGCAACTCGACTGAGATTAATCCTCCCATCATTCCAGAGTGCAGATACAGCCAGCCTGGGATAACAATTACATGAGCTGTCATTGGGGGAGGGGGAGAAAAGCTCACACACAGTTTTCTACAGTAGAATGCAGAAGCTCAGAACTGGGAGAAGGAGACTTGAAAGATAATAACATACATGGTATGATTTGTTAGTCTCCAGGAGAATGTGCCCTTTAAAAGAGTGCTCCGACTCTAAACACACTGTTCTAAGAGAGAATTACTTTGTGAACTGAATGGGGATTTCCAGCGTACCTGAGACTCCGGCCGTCTGAACGTCTTAACTTCTCCTATTACTTGATTGTTTTATTCTATGAAATCTCCTTGTGCTATATTTTAGTTTCTGGTAATAAACTTGGTGATAAATTCTTCATTTCAAAGGGAACACTTTTTTTCTTATGGCTCAGGGAAGAAACAGAGTGCTGCACATCACACCTATGGCTGATACTAGTGCCGCTTGGCTAAATAAAAAACACATCAGAATTTTGTGTATGAATTGATCAAGCCATACTGCCCCATGTACCTCGTGCCGGTATCTGATACACATGGGTCCCTACACTAAGTCCACACCGTGCCAGTCAGTGGCCAGCAACCCCGCAGGCGTGCACAGCCAGGGAACGGGGGCCATGGGACGGCCCTGCGACCCCCATGCCACAGGACCAGACCCAAAAACACCACACCAGAACCCGGCCAGCACCGCCGGCGGAGAAGGTCGCCCCCAAGCAGCACAAGTCTGGATAAGGTATTGCGCTCACCATAGCTGCAGCAAACAGAATGGGAAAAAAACAGGAGGGATTAAAACCATGTGCACTCAGGTGTCTCCTGCTAATTGCGGTCATGTGGGTCTCACCAGGAGGAGTGCAATACACGGAGAAAAGAGAGAAACAAAATACGGTTCAGGGAAGAAACAGAGTGCTGCACATCACACCTATGGCTGATACTAGTGCCGCTTGGCTAAATAAAAAACACATCAGAATTTTGTGTATGAATTGATCAAGCCATACTGCCCCATGTACCTCGTGCCGGTATCTGATACACATGGGTCCCTACACTAAGTCCACACCGTGCCAGTCAGTGGCAGTGGTCCTGTGGCATGGGGGTCGCAGGGCCGTCCCATGGCCCCCGTTCCCTGGCTGTGCACGCCTGCGGGGTTGGTGGCCACTGACTGGCACGGTGTGGACTTAGTGTAGGGACCCATGTGTATCAGATACCGGCACGAGGTACATGGGGCAGTATGGCTTGATCAATTCATACACAAAATTCTGATGTGTTTTTTATTTAGCCAAGCGGCACTAGTATCAGCCATAGGTGTGAGGTGCAGCGCTCTGTTTCTTCCCTGAGCCACATTTTGTTTCTCTTTTCTCCGTGTATTGCACTCCTCCTGGTGAGACCCACATGACCGCAATTAGCAGGAGACACCTGAGTGCACATGGTTTTAATCCCTCCTGTTTTTTTCCCATTCTGTTTGCTGCAGCTATGGTGAGCGCAATACCTTATCCAGACTTGTGCTGCTTGGGGGCGACCTTCTCCGCCGGCGGTGCTGGCCGGGTTCTGGTGTGGTGTTTTTGGGTCTGGTCCTGTGGCATGGGGGTCGCAGGGCCGTCCCATGGCCCCCGTTCCCTGGCTGTGCACGCCTGCGGGGTTGGTGGCCACTGACTGGCACGGTGTGGACTTAGTGTAGGGACCCATGTGTATCAGATACCGGCACGAGGTACATGGGGCAGTATGGCTTGATCAAATCATACACAAAATTCTGATGTGTTTTTTATTTAGCCAAGCGGCACTAGTATCAGCCATGGGTGTGATGTGCAGCACTCTGTTTCTTCCCTGAGCCACATTTTGTTTCTCTTTTCTCCGTGTATTGCACTCCTCCTGGTGAGACCCACATGACCGCAATTAGCAGGAGACACCTGAGTGCACATGGTTTTAATCCCTCCTGTTTTTTTCCCATTCTGTTTGCTGCAGCTATGGTGAGCGCAATACCTTATCCAGACTTGTGCTGCTTGGGGGCGACCTTCTCCGCCGGCGGTGCTGGCCGGGTTCTGGTGTGGTGTTTTTGGGTCTGGTCCTGTGGCATGGGGGTCGCAGGGCCGTCCCATGGCCCCCGTTCCCTGGCTGTGCACGCCTGCGGGGTTGGTGGCCACTGACTGGCACGGTGTGGACTTAGTGTAGGGACCCATGTGTATCAGATACCGGCACGAGGTACATGGGGCAGTATGGCTTGATCAATTCATACACAAAATTCTGATGTGTTTTTTATTTAGCCTAGGGGCACTAGTATCAGCCATGGGTGTGATGTGCAGCACTCTGTTTCTTCCCTGAGCCACTTTTTTTCTTATGCTTTATAGAGTATTGTCTATCGCTTTCCTGTCTGGATGGTTTTCATAAAATTTTTGTTTTCCGCTTCATTTTTGACCCCATATTTCTCATCAAAAGTCAAGGGGGGGGGGGGGGGATTTGTCATCATGTGACCCTGGTGTACACCACGAAATAGAATGCAGATCCGGCCCGTTTCTGTGGTGTACGCCAGCCATGGGCGTGACAAGGCAGGGAGGAAAAAGGCGTAAATCAGGCAAAATCCACACCTGCTTCAGGCGCAGGGCTTACGCCTCTTAGTAAGTCCGGCTGGGGGGGGGGGGGTAGTAGGCGGGTTCTTATTTAAGGCAGGCTTCCTCGTACACCAGTCCTGATAAATGTCCCCCAATGTCTCTAGAGACGACCAACCTTACCATCCCTATCTAACCATGATGCCATATGGGGCCTTATAGTGAAAAATAGAAAGGAGCCCCAGCCTCCACCCTTACTAGAGGTGCCATACATTTTCAGTATGATTGTTTGGCCGACATTCGTCTCTCTTGGCTTCCCCATACACAAGCATATTTGTTTTCCATGGACAGTAACATAACCATGTGGGTACATGGGCTGCACCTGTGAGTGGACCCTAAGGGTGTCTTCACACGTATCGTTTCGCAGCAGATTTAACGCTGCAAATTTATCGCAATGAAATCCGCTGCGATAATGATTACTATGTAACTCAATGGCAATGTATTTCCGCAGCAGCAGAGATTTATCAAACATGGTGTAAAGTGAAACTGGCTCAGTTGCCCCTAGCAACCAATCAGATTCCTCCTTTGAATCCTCACACACTGTTTGGAAAATGAAAGGTGGAATCTGATTGGTTGCTAGGGGCAACTGAGCCAGTTTATTTGTACCATGCAGAAATCCGCTGCGATACGGTACGTGTGAAGGCAGCCTAAAAGTTTGAATACTCACAGGCCTCCCACCATATCTATGAAACTGGACAAATCTTGGTTGCTTGAGTTACCATCTACTTCAACAATTGATGACTGGAATTGATTTATTAGGAATAAGTTTGACCCCTGACCTACCATAATGTATCTATATGTCATGGGGGCAATAAGAAGGTATGAAGAGAGCCCGGAAGCTCCATAACTGGCAGCTGGTGGCCACCATCAATAACCAACCATTTTAACAAGCGACCCCTAAAGACCAGACCTGAAAGAACAAGGCCGGCCAGGAAGAGCGGGCACTGGAGCTGCAGTAATAGCATGCCAATAGGAAGCCACCGTCTTACACTGTGCTCTCTGCTGCCACCTCTGTCCATGTCAGGAACTGTCCAAAGAAGGAGAGGTTTTCTATCGGGATTTGTTTCTGCTCTGGACAGTTCCTGACATGGACAGAGGTGGCAGCACTGTGTCAGACTGGAGAGAATTCATCACTTCCTGCAGGGCATACAGTAACTAAGTTTTGGGAGGTTTTCAAATTGAAGTAATTTATAAATGTATATAACTTTCTGAGACCAATTGATTTGAAAGGAAAAAAAAACAACATTTTGTCAGAGTACCACTTTAAATTGTTCTCAAGGTCCCATACGCCTGTGTAATGCCAGTATGGTCAGCTATGTTCTGCTCTACCTTCATATATACATATATGTGTGTGTGTTATACAATATTCTCAGCATCTCAGCTTGTTAGTTTAGAACGTCATGGGGTCAAGTCCTCTAAACATAGATTGTATCATCTAATGAGACATAGAACAGGTGTCCATGATCCCCACGCGTTTCCATGATAATATAATAACAATTCTTGTGTTCAGAGAAGAAGACTCCAAGGTTAAGCGTCACGTCTTCATCTGATTCAGCATAATATGGGCAGCGAGCTCCGCACTCTTTCTGGTGTAGCAGAGTGGCTTTCACTTCCTCCGCAGCATGTGACCTGGATAACTAGTAGCAAATGTACAAGTGAACGTTCCCTATACGTCGTCTATGCTGCGGGCGGCAGAAGAGGTGGCAGCTATTGTGTAACAAACGCACAAGTGCTTGAACGAATTCTTAGCGAGTGCAAACATAGACTAGACAAGTCTACAAATACATTGGTTTTATCACAAAGAATCGGACTATAAGTCGTCTATGGTGAATCTTTACATTGTCTAGTCCAGGGGTAGGGAACCTTGGCTCTCCAGCTGTTGCAAGACTACAACTCCCATCATACCTGGACAGCCAAAGCTTTGGCTTGATGAGAGTTGTAGTTTTGCAACAGCTGGAGTTCCGTACTCCTGCGCCAATTTTTAAAGCATGAAACACATACTCCACGCTCCTTTCACACAAAGCCACACCCCTCTTTCAGATGAGGCATAAAACCATCCAAAACTCATAATAAATATGTTATGAATCATATTTTTTTTGTACAAATTAGTGTCATTAATCTTTGATTTATGAATTATCAAGGCCATTGTTTGAGGACGGAAATGTTCCAACTCACGGCCGTGGATTTCCATGCGGTCCCTTACGAAGTACTTATTTCAGCCAAATTGAACTTGATTTTTCAATCCAAAAGGTTCTGTGAGTTTTATTGGGCTGGGCGAAGATTTCCAAGTAAATGACCTATTTCAGATCGCTTCGAAACAAGCTAGGGAAGCAGAACTGTACTACGGGCGTATGTTCGCGGTTCGTACGCATCCGGCCACATGTCGATTTTTCCCACGCCCGTAGTTTCAGCCGCACATGTACGGCGGCGTACGAAATGCGGCCGGACTCATACGCAGTGTGAACATAGCCTAAAGGGGTGAACCAGAAAAAAAGACAACTGATGCGAGAAAGTGATATAGATTTGTAATTTACTTCTTTTTAAAAATCTCCAGTCTTTCAGTACTTACTAGCTGCACTATGTCTTACAGGAAGTGGTGTATTCTCTTCAGTCTGACACACTGCTCTCTGCTGCCACCTCTGTCCATGTCAGGAACTGTCCAGAGCAGGAGAAGTTTTCTATGGGGATTTGCTACAACTCTGGACAGTTCCTGACATGAACAGAGGTGGCAGCAGAGAGCACTATGTCAGACTGGAAAGAATACACCACTTCCTGCAGGACATACAGCAGCTGATAAGTACTGGAAGACCAGAAATGTTTAAATAGAAGTAATTTAAAAATCTATATAAATTTCTGACACCAGTTGGTGTAAAATAATTTTTTCTCCCCTTTAAATGGAAACAGTTTACAAATCTGTGTAACTTTCTAATACCAGTTGATCTTTAAATTTTCTGGAGTACCCCTTTAAGCCCTTGTCCTGGCACAGTTACACTTCGCTAGTGATCCTAAACCTGCCTCAAAGGTATTGTGAAGACCCTGGTCTCCTGTAAATTGATCACACATAATAGCTTCCTATTTTAGCATAGGGATGATCCCACAATGCAGGTCTATGCAGCGGCCTGGGAAGAATGAGCTCCTATATACGAGCCATCCTAATCTCCCTCCTACACTGATGTCTACAGATTTAAGACCCCGAGCCACTAATAACACATAGGGATTATTCACTCTGTTTTCCTTAGGATGTTATTGGGCCTCTCAATGTTAATATTAGCGTCAGACAAGGTCCTGCAGACATCAGGTTCATATTCACAGCGCCTGCTGTACGGCACCGGGTCTGTCAGCGACCACAGCTCTCTGCCATCTACTTACATGCTTTGTTATTGCTCTATTGCTCCGGCTAATGGGGGGTGGTCAATAACTCCCAGACAGTGAGAACAGAGGAGCACAGGGGTCACTTTTCATTAGACACTCATTTTACTATAATTTTATATTGTTAAGATTTTTTAAAGAATATTTTTGAATGTTTTAAAATTGACTAAAAACAGCGCCACTCTTGTCCATGTCCGGTACTACAACTCATCCTCAATCAAACAGATCCAAGCACAGCCCATAGATAAGACAATGATGGTGCTAATTCAACAAGAAATATTTACAATTATAATATTCTAATCTCATGGAATTCCCTTAAAGGGCGTACATCACCTATAACCAGATACTGATACTGAAGAACTTTAGTTTACATGATCAGCTCATCTGGCAGTAGTTCTGCTCTATTAACAATAGTTTATCGATACAGTAGTGAAATGCATATGTAAACATCTTGACTCTTTGATTTCTACAACAGAATATTGTGGGCATGCTCTGTGACCTGTCCGGGGGGAATTGAACTGTCTCTATCACTAATTGTGAAGGTTGGATCCTTTGTTATATGCCTCCTGCCATGTAATAGATATGTCCCCTTTTATCTTCGCTGAAATTACAGTGATACAATAACATGACATGTTTGTACTTTAAAAAGTCGTATGGACAGGGGTCATCCTCCTTGCTTCTGAATATAAACCTGGCAGCTGGTTAGCATGCAGACAATGCCACCAGCTCATCTGTCACCACCCTAGTTCGGTCCATGTCTTCTCCTCTTTGCATCTCCTGCTTCAGTTCCCTGTGTTGCCCATAGGGTGCATGCCTGCTCTCTCTGACATTATAAGGGACAGCATGCACACCCAGGTCTGCTTCCAAGCAAATTGCCTCAGGTCATCCTATATTTAGGGCAGACACAGCTCCTTTACCTTCTCCTGGTCAATAGGTTCTCTATAGGCACCCAAATGAATATGTTCCTGCTTGTGTCAACCACCCTGGCTCTGCTTCATATTCGTCTGTATCGTATTGCCTCTCCAGTGTAAGATTGTTGACCACAAACTGAAGCCACATGCCACTACCTTCCCATCTCCAACTATGCTACCATGCTGTCTGTCCATGACCTTGGCCAAAGCCCATACTTGCTTCTGCCTGACCCCCCTTGTGTCTTGCCCCAGTGTCTTCAGCCACCACCCACACCAGGACCACTATCAGAGGTTTCAACCTGGTCCTTTCTTGCAGTGAAGTCCACATTCCAGTATGAAGCTTAAAGGGTGAAAATCTAGATAGACACCCTAGAGAGTGGCGCCAAGCCAAACTAGTTGGGTGGCACAATCCACACCCATTGTCCATAACACTGGCCATAGTAAAGATTGCAAACCTTACAGTAATACCAATCTTAGGGATTTATTGGGAATTATTGACACTCACTCATCCATTACTTGTCCAAAATTATAAGTGCCAGGGAACTTGCGTAAGACTTTGTTATGCGCTCCAATTTTTTCCAGTTCCTGATATATACTGGTGTTTGTTACATTGTTGGCAATGGTAAAGGTCAAATGTGAATGACTATTATTGATGGATGGGTGTGGATGATGACACAACGAGTAGTTGGCCACAGTTCTCTTCATTGTCTCCACCAGATTCCTTTTAGGCACTACGAAAGCTTCTCACTTACTATAGTCCATTGGCTTATTACCATAGACTCCAAAAATTTGGAGAAAAACCCGAAATGGGAAGATGTCATATATTATGTTCCTTCTGCTTCTTTGTTCTTCTATTCGTACAGGCTGCATCTTGACCGTTCATGTTCACATAATATTTTGTCCTCGTTTGACAGTATGGCCGGGGTCCAGAGATAGCTACAGTAGGTTGTACATCTCGGCAAGTAATCGTATAGGCCATTTGGCTCTGCCTTGATTTAAGCCGTATGCTCTGAATATTAGATCAATTCAAGCATTGCCAAGAGGAATATTCCCAGAATATTCCCGTCATCCTCCGAGTCTGTCAGTGAGCACAAAGGCAGAAGTATTTAATACGCCAGTCACATGAATCATCAGTTCAGTTGCAAAGCTGAATTAAAAAGAGGAACTCTTTGCCGTACTGTAGATCCGGTATGCTGCAACGGAAACAGGAGACAAAGTAGTCGAAAACTGGGGGATCTCCGGCTATAGAAGAGTCAGGGGTAGTTGCCGCATCCGGGCAATGGTGCAAGAGAGGACCCAAAGTTCCATCTGTAACATAACCAGACACAAGTTCAATAAAACAAGGATTAATCCCGATCCTCCATTTTGAGAGGACACAGGGTTCATTCCTTTACTGGTTAAGTTGCATGTTACTTGTTTGATTTGGCAAAACATTTGGAGGGTGTGTGTGTGTGTGTGTGTGTGTGTGTGTGTATGTGTAAAGCCGTATCCTATGTTTTTGCCCTAATTAAAAATTGTGCAAAAATTTGCAATTTTTTTGCCTTTCTTCGCCCTTCAGGTCACTGCGAATTTAACATAACACAAGAAATTGGCAAAAGAAAGCAAAATGTACTCCAACTCTATTTTAAAGGTGTACTACATAGACAAAAAAATGTATTTTCAATACATTGCTATAATAATTTTTTATTATTTTGTACTTGTATTTGTAATATAACTTTATTTTTATTTTTTTATTTAAAAATATACTTACGGGGCCAGGCAGCAGTAATGTGTGACACAGCCCCCACTGCTGCCACCACTCTGTGTTGGGAACTGCAGGCCTATATGGGCCAATTATCGTACAAAAAAAATCATTAAATCATTCATATTTAAGCGATAATCTTCTGGTGTAAACGCGGCAACAATCAAACAAACAACAAAAATAGGTTCGTGCGTCATTGATGGCATTTTTTGAGCTGACCTCCAACACAATTATAATCATTCACAGTATATACACGAGCACAATTACAATCATATTTACATAATTACAAGTGCATTAGCGACTTTTTCTAAATAAAAAGAAAGAAAAAACATTGACTGTCGTCCGCTAAATGAGCGCTTTGGACATTTATCTGTACGTGTAAAAGGACCCTAAATGGTTCAACATTTCCCTGTAAGCAAAGGCCAATCTGCTAGATTGCCGCTCGCTTACTGAGCCTATACTTGGCTCGATGATCATGCATGAGAGTTCTATATTCATATCGTAAGTGTCGATATCCATTCAGCCCTTGATTTTTACTTAACAACTAATAAAGTTTATACTTACCTGTTCTCCCCCCGGTGTCCTGCAGCCTTTTGCACGTGTTCCCCACTCACCACTGACACTTCTGGCCCCGTCTCTTTGATGACAGGCTGCTCAGCCAATCACTGGCCGAGACAGGTAAGCCAGTAACTGGCAGACAGGCCTATTACTGAAGAGAAAGGAAGTAATAAATAGAAATATTAGCTGAGCACTAAATGGCCATATTGAGTACTGTGTAGTGTTTTTATTGGCCATTGTAGAGCCTTGCTTTAATTTCCTTTGAGTATGTTATGTTTGACTAAGAAATCTTAAGAAACACAGCAGCTGTGATTGACAGACGGCTTCCGTGAAAACATCCGGGAATGGGGGGAGATGAAGCCGTCAACAGTTATAATGTATATATAAAAGTTTACCAAAGCGGAGACTTTTCAGAATACCTCGTATAGACAGTTCAGCATGGTATATGTGTGATTTATGGCAGCTAAAAAATAGTGAGAACAAATTCATAGACAGACATGAAAGAATTGATTGCAAGCAAATTGAATTTGCCCTTAATAAGTTTTGAGTGAATCTTGTGGTGACCTATAACAATAGAGTAGGTTATTATGGATAGTAGGTACAGGAGCATGGACTCCTGTCAAATGGCAGGAGTCCCTGCTCCTGTATACTCAGTAGGGAGGCTCTATGAGGTTTATCAGTGTATTATGTTACTATCTTACTAGTATAATAGAGCCATTATAAAAACCCCTATCCCAGTCTACACAGCTAAGCTGACAAGTGTAGGCAAAAGATGTCAGCTTATAGGGCCAGAACTGTAAAGCTGTCAATTCTCTGTTCCAGTCTTCACAGCCAGGCTGACAATTGAAGACCAAAGGTGTCAGCCTATGGCCAGTAGGGCCAGTAGAATAAGGCTGTCAGTCTCCAGTCCCAGTCTACAGAGCTAAGCTGAGAAGTTAAAACAAAATGTGCCAGCCTATTTTGTCTACTATAGAGTCAGTACAATAAAGCTGTCATCAAATACTTTGCCCTAGTCTACACAGCTTAGCTGAGAAGTGAAAACTAAATCTGACGGCATTTGGTGTCTACTCTAGGGTCAGTAGAATAGAGCTATGACAAAATTATGTGCCACAGTCTACACAGCTAAGCTGAGAAGAGAAAACAAGAGAAAATCTGCTGGCCTATGGTGTCTACTCTAGGGCCAATAGAATAAGGCTGACCGCCGTATTCCGTCCCAGTCTACACAGCTAAGCTGACAGATAAAAACAACTCTAAACTAGTGGACAAATATAACAAATGTTTGTTATATGAAAAATACTTATATTTTTCCCCCTGCCTAACCACAAGAGGGCTTGTTTTTTCCAGGAGAACTTTTTAGTTTTTAACCATACTATTTAATGTATTGAAAAATTTACATATACATGAAATGTCAGGAAGGGGTTAAATAATATGTGATTTTCTCACGGTGTGTTCCATTTATGGATAAATTCGAGTCCTTAGAGGGTTAGCCTGACCTTTACTTTGCAACGAAGAGCCTGCTTATCTTTATTAGGGGAACACACTAGTCCCCAGCCAAGTCAGCTTAGGCTCTGGCCTGGACATATTGTACACGGTGTTGGGTGTGAGGTATTACAGGCCGTATTACTAACTGATATTAAACACAGACGCACATATTCATCCAATTTTTTTTCATATATTTTTTATTTTATTTATATAATTTATTTAATCATTTCCTGCTACCTTTTAGGCACAGTTTGTTATTTAGATTTTTTTTTTTTTGCTGTCTATGAATAGGATAGGTCCAGTGTCATCTCTTAACAGGGGCGTCCACATTGTCTGCATTTTGTGTACCTTCTCAGACAACTGAAACCATGACATACACAGACTTGGGTGGGGCATCTCATTGTTAGAGGATATTGGGCTAGACGCTTATAGAAAGGTCATTGCGATTCCAGGAGCGCTTAAATCAAGTGAATAAAACTTTACGAAGTGTCTTAAATTCCTCACATTGAATTTTTTTTTTTACTGTATATAAAAGCCAAAGTTGTGACTCAGAATCGTATTTATACAGGAATTATATTGCCGGTTGGCGAAAGAAGACAATTCCCTGACTGGGAGGTGTCTGCGAAAGTTGGACAAGATTCTAAATGTCTAAATGCCCTTTCCAAATCCGATCCCATTTATTCTACATATCCGCGATTCTGGAGGCTAAAGATATATGAAATGTAAATTGTACTGAGGCTGGATAGCCTTATGATCTAATACATATCAAAATAGGGAAAGTGAAAATACTTAATAAACATAGGAAGGATAAAATATTGGGTGTGAAACCACCCCCAAGAAAAGTTCTCTGCTCCAAGTCTCATATGAACAGTAGAGATGAGCGAACCAAATTAAAATTTTTGCAAGGTTTGGAACGAGTTTGTAAAGATGGTGGCTGTGCAATAAAATATAGATTAAAAAAAAGGTATACTTACCTGTCCACGATCCTCCGATGTTGTCCTATCGTTTTTGGTGTCTCCAGCCATGTCCCTCTTGCTCAACCAATCACTGACTGAGACAGGACAATGCCGTGGCCAGGGATTGGCTGAGCAGGCTGGCTCTCCATAGACAAGAGTGACAGCCCACTCAGCCAACCAGTGTCTGATTGAGATGGGACAGTGCCACGGCTAGTGATTGACTGAACAGGCTGTGACTCTTGTCTAAGGAGTGGCAGCATACTCAGCCATTGATTGAGCGGGCTGGAGGTGGTTGCGGGGGTTACTGGAGAAGAAGGACACAGGGGTATCTCAGACAGGTAAGCAGAGATGAGTAAACTTGAAAAACCGCACGAAACAGGTAAATGCCTGCAATCATTTAGCTGTTTGTGTGTTTGATTAGGGTTTGGTCAAACTCAAACTTTGTCTCAAAGTTTGCCGAACCTGCCGGATTTTCACTTGTCTCTAATAACCAGTGTCTCTCCATGGTTCGCTCACTGTTGCTAAGGTGCCCATACACCTACAATACCTTTTGGACAAAGTGTTCTTTAGGGGAGAGTTGGGAGTCCCCCAAGAGGGTCAGCTGGTCCTGTTGAAATTGTCAGGGCTGGACAACTTTTCACTATATTGTATGGGGACCTTTAGGCTCTTTGGTAGTTCTAATAGCAGAGGACCCATTTCCAAAGAAATCAAAGGATATTTCGGCCTCTGTGTAAAAGGGAATGTGCTGACAGGCCCAGGGGAGAGAGTGCACTACAAAGAAAAATTGCTACTTTAGTGTCAGCCATAGGTGTAATGTGCAACAGCTCCTTTCTCTCCATGTCGTATTTTATAGTTCTCCCTTTTCTGAGCAGCTGGCACTCCTCTTTGTAAGACCCACATGACCCAAATTAGCAGGAGACACCTGTGCACACATGTCAGTACCTCCTATCTTTCCCATTCTACCTGCAGGAGCTATGGTGAGTACAAGACCATATTCACACTTGTGTTGTTTGGCGGCAGCTTTCTCCGCCGGTGGTGCCTGCTGGGTTTGGGGGGGGGGGGGTCCTTTGGTTTGGTCCTGTGACATTGGGGTTGCAGGGCCATTCTATGGCCTCCCTTCCCTGCTTGTGCATGCTTTGCAGCGTTGGCAGTCGCTGACCGTCACAGTGGGGAGATAGTGTAGGGACCCATGTGAACCTGAAGACCGGCACGTGGTACATGGGGCAATATGGTTTGATCAAATTATATACCAACATCCTGGCATTGGTTTTTAAAAGTAGCCGAGAGGCATTAGTATCAGCCATACGTGTGATGTGCAAAAGCTCCTTTCTCTTCATGTCGTCCTACTTCGTTGCAGGTCTTTGGCTATATCCAACCGTCCAATGTCCTTAAAGAAGAGAAAGTGCAACAGTGTTTCCTGGCTGGGCAAGTTCCGGTAGCTCTTACATAGACTTCTTAAAGGATCGGCTTGAACTTGAAGGGAGAGCTACCTCCAGAAGGTGGCACCAGACACTTTGCATATCCTTCTTCCATAATTATTCCCACTAAAGCATATATGACCGTAAAGCCTTCATATATTTTTAAGAAGCCCTTCTCCAGGAAAAACCAATGATGGCTGGCCTCTCTACTGGCATCTAACACTTTGCTCTCTACTGCTGAGGGACAACAACCCTGAAACAGCTGGTCTAAAGATGGGTAACGTCTCCTTCTGGAAAGTTTCTGGTTCACCTTATTAAATTCCCAGTCAGGTTCTAAGGCTTCTTAGGGGAGAAAGCTACCTCTTAAAGTTGGCATCACAGAGCGGTTTTCCAAGTGGAGCATGTCCTATAAATGTCCACATATCCTCATGACACCCTCCTCAAGGAGAACCTTTAGTCCCCGTATAACCTTATAATATCATGTACAATATACATTTTGTTTCTCATTTAATGTCTTCTCCAAGGTCTTCTTCACCAATGCTGAAGCCGAAAGGTAAAAATACTTCTGCTTTTTTATCATCCTACACTCTCCTCCATCGAGAACCATAGAAAATATTGAACCCTCCATAGAAACTCCTACCTCACTGAAACTAGTGTGGTCCTGGTGATGGCCCTCGCATACGTAGCATTCATACGTTGCAGTCTGATTCATAGATAGGTTGACTCACTCTATAACCATTTTTAATCATCTCCATTTAGCCAAAGGTATTTAGATCTGGGAACAATCATATCCTGGGAATCAGTGGTGGTCCGAGGTCACAAACTCCAACAATGTTATCTTCTCACATTGATCCATGATATAACAGATGGTCATTCTGACCTTAGATGCTTATTGCACCGTGTAATAGTATATCAAGTGCTTTGGGTAGTTATGGAACCTCAATGTACGTTAAGATAAACTTATGGGCACTACTACTGTTCCGGCACAATCATTGACAGGAGGCCACTGTAATACCACCGAGCATTAGCCACAACTATGAGGCCTGGAGAAAACTCCTGATCCTATCCAGTGCCATTATCAAGTCTGACAGTCACAATTCGAGATTGGAAAGAACTTAAAAGGGTACTCTGGAGAAACAAAAGTTTTTTAAAGAGATACTTCGGGCAGGAGGGCTTTTTTCCACTATGGCTGGGGAGAGGGTGGATGAAAGCAACGACATCCACTTACATCCCCGATTCCGCCATTCAGTGGCTGTAGCAGGGACCCAGCGCTAGAACCGAGGAGGTAAGTGGATGTTGTTGATTTCATTCACCCCCTTCTCCGGCCGTAGTGAAAAAAGCCCTCTAACCCGGAGTACCCCTTTAAATCAACTGGTGCCGGAAAGTTATATAGATTTGTTACTTCTATTTAAAAATCTCCAGTCTTCCAGTACTTATCAGCTGCTGTACAGTCTGACACAATGCTCTCTGCTGCCACCTCTGTCTATGTCAGTCCAGAGCAGTACATAGAAAACCTTTCCTAAAGACATTCCATTTATAAGAGGATAATAATTTATTTATTTTTAATTTATTCAAAAACATCTAGCAAGAATAACGGAGGAATTGTACAATGTGATATTTTTTTTTCTTATTTTCTTATGTTCTTATTTTTTGGAAGTACAAGAATTTACTATAACAGACAGGTTAGTAAAATGGTCTTTACTAGCATTGAACGAGCTTGATACTCATCTGAGAACCTCATGGTGCTCGGGTAAAGGGGGCCATACACCTTCAATAATCGAACTTTCAGCGGTCAGTTACCTATCGCATTTTTTATGTTCTAATTTTTGTGTATTTCTTTTCCCTTGAAATGTTAAAACAAAATGTACAAAAATTAGAACAAACATTTTAATAGGTTTCTGCAATACACATTAGGGCTATGTTCAAACAACGTAAGTTCAGTGGGAATTACAGCCGTTGTTACAACGGCCATGATTCCCACAAAACTTACGTAGTGCTGTAGGCTGAGGGAGTCCCGGCCGGAGTGTATACACGTAGGGGGACATTTATTAAGTCCGGCGTTTTCTGCGCCATTCTTAAAAATGTCCCCGCATCTCCGACGCTACGGAGATTTATGGAGAGGCGGATCGCCTGTACATAAATCCCGTGTGCGTCGGTGCGCACAGCCGAAAACCTACGCCACCTGAAAGGTGAAGTAGGTTTTCGGCGTATCATTGCGCCAAAAAAATGATAAATCGCCCCCCGTAACGCCCCCTCCACACGGTGCGCGCGGCAGGAAACCTATGCCAGCTGACAGCTGTAGGAGGTTTCCTGCTTATATTTACGGGGAAAAAATAAGTCTGCAACCCCCTCCCCGCCCCCTCCACACCCCCTCCCCCCCCCCCCTTGGCGTACCGTGCATAAAGTGACGGTTTGCGTACATTTTATTCGCAAAACGGCCATTTGTGAATAAAATTATTCGCAAATGGGCACTTTCCGCCGAAAAATACAATTTCGCTCCTTCACACATGTCCCCCAAAGTATATACTCCAGCCGGGACCCCTAGCGGCGTTGCAAAAAATTAACATGTCGGTTTTCTGTTGTCGCTAATCATTGAATAGCGGCCGCAGAAAACCCTGTCAGAGCACACTATGGAGCGAGCAGCTCAGGCCGTACGCTCCATAGTGTGCAGTAGAGAGTTCTGATGTGGGCGCGCACGAATGCGCCCTTATCAGAACTCAGCAGCGCTAAACATCATCCCACCAGTACTGCAGTACCGGCCCGGATGATCTTTTCACTGGGCTTCGGCTGGGTCACGGAACGGCCGGTCTTATACGCAGTGTGAACATAGCCTAGAAATGTGTCTACCAGAAACCTATAAAATTTTTTCCTTCTAATTTTTTAAAAATATTTGATCCCCTTAAGGGCACCTCCGGTCTGCCGAACAGAGGGCACCTGATTAAATGCTCGAATCTCCCATTGATTTTAATGTTTTTTTTTGTTTTTTTGTCTATTGGATTCTTGCCAGTGTAGAGCACGTTCAGTGTCCCCTCAAGCCCAATGGGCATCTGCCTAAATTTAGCAGTCGCACCAACTCCCCAATATTCCTTTTACATTGAACACATTTCAGATGAGTGAGGATGAGAGCCAACAGGTGACCAATATATTTCATCCCGATATACGTCAGATCTGGAAATCGACGCATTTAGGAATTTTTCGTCATCTATTCATGAGAATCTGTGTTTTGGCTGCGACTTCAGACCGGGGGAGACCCCTAGTTCAGCAATTGAGCAAGATTGATGACATCACAGACTTTCAGGAAATTGTGTCAATTAAGGGAGGGGAAGCCTCTGAAGAAGGGCTCAGAGCTGTAGCTGGGTGTGCCGGAGGAGTAATGTGAATACGCGGCTGTGACAGAGAATATGGAAGGGAGGTCGCCAGATGAGAGCGGCGTACTCGGGGGCGCTCTACGGTGTAACAGTCTGAGTATTGAGGACTGAGCACATGAATCAGATCCCTATCATAATCGCCGCTGATTCACCGACGCATAACAGTAACCAGACTTCTGCAGCGACCCGGAAAATGCTTGAGATTTCTTCAGACTGTGAATCACCGACTCTATCAGATCTTATATGAGGAAGCAGAGCAAAGCTGCCGAGCTTAATATTAGAGGCATAACTTCATTAACCCTTTCAGCACCAAACAAATTAAAAAAAAAATATGAAAAATTTTGCATTCTGAACATAAGGCTGTACATTTCTTTATTATTTATTTATTTTCAGTTTTGCGCTTTATACATAAGATAGATGATACTGTTTGACTGTTTATTTACCCATATATTTTACCTTACTCACCTTATCCCCTTCTTGTTGTTGTGATTTTTTTTTTTTAAATGTTTGCTTTTCTTTTTTAACTCCTCGCTTCCTAAAATCCATATTGTTTTTATTTTTACATAGACAGAGGCATAGAAAGTTCTATTAACCCTTTCCAGATTTAGATTTTTGGGATATGTTTTCTTCCCCCTCACCTTCTAATACGTAACCTTTTTTTATATTCCACTGACGTGGCCGTATGAGGGCTTACTATCTTGCAGAACAAGTTGCACTTTTTAGCACTTTAGTAAAGATGAGGGCAGCTGGAGCACGCTCGGGTCCGATTATTTGGCATTTGATTACCGATGGCTGAAGATGTTGGATGCCCCCCTAGGGAGTCTGGGAAAACATGGATGAAACCTATGGCCTTTGTCTGTATTCATGTTTTCCCAGACTCCCTAGGGCGGCATCCAACTTCTTCAGTCACAATTAATTAAATGGCAAACTCATTAATATATACACTCACCGGCCACTTTATTAGGTACACCTGTCCAACTGGACGTTACCACTTAATTTCTAATCAGCCAATCACATGGCGGCAATCACATGGCGGCACATGGCGTGCATTTAGGCATGTAGACAAGGTCAAGACAATCTCCTGCAGTTCAAACCGAGCATCAGTATGGGGAAGAAAGGTGATTTGAGGGCCTTTGAACGTGGCATGGTTGTTGGTGCCAGAAGGGCTGGTCTGAGTATTTCAGAAACTGCTAATCTACTGGAATTTTCACGCACAACCATCTCTAGGGTTTACAGAGAATGGTCCGAAAAAGAAAAAACATCCAGTGAGCGGCAGTTCTGTGGGCGGAAATGCTTTGTTGATGCCAGAGGTCAGAGGAAAATGGGCAGACTGGTTCGAGCTGATAGAAAGGCAACAGTGACTCAAATAGCCAACCGTTACAACCAAGGTAGGCAGAAGAGCATCTCTGAACGCACAGTACGTCCAACTTTGAGGCAGATGGGCTACAGCAGCAGAAGACCACACCGGGTGCCACTCCTTTCAGCTAAGAACAGGAAACTGAGGCTACAATTTGCACAAGCTCATCGAAATTGGACAGTAGAAGATTGGAAAAACGTTGCCTGGTCTGATGAGTCTCGATTTCTGCTGCGACATTCGGATGGTAGGGTCAGAATTTGGCGTCAACAACATGAAAGCATGGATCCATCCTGCCTTGTATCAACGGTTCAGGCTGGTGGTGGTGGTGTCATGGTGTGGGGAATATTTTCTTGGCACTCTTTGGGCCCCTTGGTACCAATTGAGCATCGTTGCAACGCCACAGCCAACCTGAGTATTGTTGGTGACCATGTCCATCCCTTTATGACCACAATGTACCCAACATCTGATGGCTACTTTCAGCAGGATAATGCGCCATGTCATAAAGCTAGAATCATCTCAGACTGGTTTCTTGAACATGACAATGAGTTCACTGTACTCCAATGGCCTCCACAGTCACCAGATCTCAATCCAATAGAGCATCTTTGGGATGTGGTGGAACGGGAGATTCGCATCATGGATGTGCAGCCGACAAATCTGCGGCAACTGTGTGATGCCATCATGTCAATATGGACCAAAATCTCTGAGGAAGCTTCCAGCACCTTGTTGTATCTATGCCACGGAGAATTGAGGCAGTTCTGAAGGCAAAAGGGGGTCCAACCAGTTACTAGCATGGTGTACCTAATAAAGTGGCCGCTGAGTGTATATATATATATATATATATATATATATATATATATATATATATATATTATTATTATTATTATTATTATTATTATTGTAATATATATTTTAATATTATATTATATATTTTTGTTGGGGGGGTGGGGGGTGTTTAAAATGTTTAATATGCAAGCAATTTTTTTGTATATTTTTTTAAATAAATACCAAATATAAATATATACCCACCACCACCACCATCACCTCCACCGATCAATGCTCCGTTAGTAAGGTTTAAAGAAGACCTGTCACCCTGCCCGACCCCCCGCCCCCCCGCCCGTGGAGCCCTATATACTTACCCCTTCCATGAAGTCCCGCTCCTGGACCCGGTCCCCCCGTCGGAAGCCCTGCACATGCATTATGCTAATTACCATAGATGAGTCCGACGACTATAGAGAATGACTGCTCCAGTCATTCTCTATGGACGTCGGACTCATCACTGCTAATTAGCATAACGCGCATGCAGGGCTTTCGACGGCGATTTCTCCATCCCGTGACCGGGTCCAGGAGCGGGACTTGGTGGAAGGAGTAAGTATATGGGGCTCCACCGGGCAGCCGGGGGGGAAAGGTTCCCTTTAAATGGGGTGAAAAAATCTAATTGTGCTATTTTGTGGGGTTTATTATTAATATTCTGCAAGTTTACAATGTTACTGTTTTGGCTTAGATGGACTTTAGATTTTTTTTTACTTTATTTTATAATGTTCACTGCACAGTGCAAATAATGTTATATTTTAGTAGTTATAATTGTTTTAACTATTATCATTTTGTTATAACGTTTTAAAAACTTTTTTCCACACCTTTTATTCTCCCTAGTGGACGTGTAGAAGCCATCAAATTTATGTATTACATGACTTGTGTACGGGACAGGGGGAGGTTGAAAATGTGAATGTATGAATAAATGAATGTAAATCCTGATCCTTACTTACTATAGGCTATGTTCACACAACGTCTTTTCATCTCCATTTAAAATGACATCCGTCATTTTGAGTCTAAAATAACGGACGTTATTTAGCAGCCTGACCATTATTCTAGTTTGGTTACTAATTGGACTTTGGATGCGGCTTAATTGAAAAGTCCATTGAATTTAATAGTAAAAACGGAGACAGAACGGTGACAAAAGGAAAACTGTGTGTGAACTACAAATAAAAAACGTCCGCTGTTTGCAAAAGACGCCCTAAAATAATGATCATGTTCATTATTTTGACGCCCATGGCAAAAACGTCCGTTATTCAGTACGCTGTGCGCATTGGACGTCCGTCTTCCCGTTGACTTCAGTGCATTGCATTGCAGTCAGCTAAATCTCGGCAAAAACGAACGTTATTTTAAATATGAAAATCGGATGCCTTTTTAATATTTTTGACGTTGTGTGAACATAGCCATACACTGTTTTTACCGCGCACTGTGAGGCTATGTTCAGACCTCGTAAGAGACCCGCCGTTCCGAGACCAGGCGTCATGGAACGGCTGGTCTCAGAAACGATCAAAAAAGATCAGAAATGATCTTTAGCGCAACGCTCACATCAGAACTCCTCACAGCACACTATCGAGCGAGCGGCCGTGGCCGCTCCACCCATTGTGTGCACTGACAGAGTTTTCTGCAGCCGCTATTCAATGAATAGCGGCCTCATAAAACTGACATGTCAGTTGTTTGCGGTGCCGCTAGGGATCCCGGCCTGAGTGTATACTATGGGCGACATGTATCATCCAGCGTACGGATGATTTTCGGAGGAAAGTGCCAATTTGCGTATTTTTTAATTCGCAAATGTCCGATTTGCGAATAAAATATTTGCATATCGGCACTTCACGCCGGGTACGCCGGGGGGGGGGAGGCGGGGAGGGGGTGTGGAGGGGGCGTTACGGGGGGGCGCGGGCTCAGAGTCCGCGCGATTTATCATTTTTTCGGCGTATCAATGATACGCCGAAAACCTACTTCACCTTTCAGGTGGCGTAGGTTTTCGGCTGTGCGCACCGATGCGCACGGGATTTATGTAGAGGCGGTCCGCCTCTCCATAAATCTCCGTAGCGTCAGAGATGCGGGGACATTTATAAGTCCGGCGTAAAAAACGCCGGACTTCATAAATGTCCCCCTATGTGTATACACTCTGGCCGGGATTCCCTCAGCCTGCAGCACTCAGTAAGTACTGCAAAAATCACGGCCGTTGTAACAACGGACGTCATTTCTGCGGAGCTTACGTAGTGTGAACATAGCCTAATCCTGTGAAGATAAGGAGGACACTACTGGAAAGTGATCTGTACAGATGAGAGAGTGTCAGCTCATCGTTAGGCCTAGTGGCCAGAATGAGAACTGCAAGATTTCAAAATTATTTTATAATATGGATAGTATAATGGAAAATTACAAAATAAATGTATAGATAAATAATTGATTGACGTATTAAACATAGTTAATAACAGGTCATTTCCTGATGAAAAATTGCAAAACCTCTTTGTTTAGGGAATTGCTCATCTTTGTTGCTAGGCAGGGCTGGAGTCAGCAGCAGGTTCAGGAGGAAGTGGTCAGCAATGACTTCTATCACCATCCTCTATTGGTGACATCATCAGCTCTCACTTTATCAATTTCTCTCTATTCATCCCAGCAATAAAAGGATGATTAATTTAACTTTTTTGTGGGATGGGGATTCATTGATTCTGGTCAATAATATAATTTTTTTTAGGTGTAACAACTGCATAAAGAATAGATTGAACCACCACTTTAAGTGGCCCATGGTTTTCATATTTTGTTGGAAATTCTGTCCATCTCCCCTCCCGATTCTAGTGTAATGTCACTCAGCACAGTACAAACAAGATAGAAAGATAGATAGATAGATAGATAGATAGATAGATAGATAGATAGATAGATAGGAGATAGATAGATAGATAGATAGATAGATAGATAGATAGATAGATAGATAGGAAATAGATAGATAGATAGATAGATAGATAGATAGGAGACAGACAGATAGATAGATGATAGATAGATAGGAGATAGATAGATAGATAGATAGATAGATAGATAGATAGATAGATAGATAGATAGATAGATAGAAGATAGATAGATAGGAGATAGATAGATAGATAGATAGATAGATAGATAGATAGATAGGAGATAGATAGATAGATAGATAGATAGATAGATAGATAGATAGATAGATAGATAGATAAGGAGATATATAGATAGATAGATAGATAGATAGATAGATAGATAGATAGATAGAAGATAGATAGGAGATAGATAGATAGATAGATAGATAGATAGATAGATAGATAGATAGATAGATAGGAGATAGGAGATAGATAGGAGATAGATAGATAGAAGATAGATAGATAGATAGATAGATAGATAGGAGATAGATAGATAGATAGATAAGGAGATATATAGATAGATAGATAGATAGATAGAAGATAGATAGATAGATAGATAGATAGATAGATAGGAAATCGATAGATAGATAGATAGATAGATAGATAGATAGATAGATAGATAGGAGATAGATAGATAGATAGATAGATAGATAGATAGGAGATAGATAGATAGATAGATAGATAGATAGATAGATAGATAGATAGGAGATAGATAGATAGGAGATAGATAGATAGATAGATAGATAGATAGATAGATAGATAGATAGAAGATAGATAAAACCTTTTCCAAGGACCACATCCCTTGGACTTTCTGATCTGAGATTCCTAAACTACTTCTGAAGGTCTGAGTAGATCAGATAGATTAAGAAAACAGCTAAGAGACGGAGAAAATCATTAAAAGTAAAAGGGTTATCCAGGATTAGAAAAACATGGCTGCCTTCTTTTAGAAAGAGCGCCACTCTTGTCCTCAGTTTGTTAGAGGTATTGCAGCTCAGCTCAGTTACGTTGACGGTAATGCAGCAGAGCTGCAATATCACACACACCCTGAGGACAGGCAAGAAGCTGTTTTTGGAAGAAAGCAAATCCCAGATAACCCCCTTAAATTCATTTCCATTAGTTAACTCCTTGGTTAGGCGGGCATCTTAATTTTCCATCTACAGATCGATATGAAGGCTTTGTTTTATTATGGAGCTTTATGATTTGTTTTGCACCAAGATATATAGATTGTACATGTTCTTTTTTTTTATAGTATTAAAAACATTTTTTCAAAAACTTTTTTTTTTACACTTTTCCCTTCTACGGTACTCGAAAAGTAAAAAAGTAAAGATAAATGCTATGATCGCTAAGATGTGTAAGGCACTAAGCTACAGCTACTCTTTTAGGCAAACCTGTCGTGAGTTTAAAGAAACCACCTTGCGACTGTTTGTGATCACAATATATTGAGTAGATTAACTGCAATCTACTCTTTTGTTTTTTTTACATTTTCTTTGTTTAAATCAACGTTATACTTACGGGCAAACTGTGCCTCATGCTCCCTCTGTGCTGAAATTGGGTCTTTTCTCTGTTTAAAAAAGAAGCCAAAATCAGGAAGTCCCTGCGTTTACACTGAGCAATAATTTGCCCAATCAATCGTTTAACGATTTTGAAGCAACAATTTGGTTTTTATATCCAAATCAATAATAAATAAATCATTCGAAAAATCGTTAGAAAGTTCGTAAGAAAAATCATTATCGCGATTGTTTTAAGATCGCTTAAGCCCATCTCACACATAGGGTAAATCGGTGAAAGACTGTTTACACGAATCGATCTGCGAATTTTTAGCGAACGACCAACGGCGATTTGAGAATGTGTTAAAAGATCGTAAATCTATGTTCCTGACTTCATTCAGGGGCTGATTGATGTGTGCGGGACCACTGCAGTGAGAGTGGCCCCACACACATGAGTGTCCCAGGAGCTGAGGATAATGAGAGGCAGCTGCGATCTCACAACTGCTTGTCATTAACCCCTTAAATGCTGTGATCTATAGCCGCGATCTTTAAGGCAGTCAGTGACAGGACAAGCTCCTGTCACTGAGTGATCGGGACCCGGGGGTAATGGGGTGGTGGGGGTAATCCACTTACCTCCATCCTGTCGGATCGGCCATCTATGGATAGTGTCTGCCCTCAGGCAGGCTCTATGCACAGATCGCCAATAACACTGATGTATGCTATGCTATGGCATAGCATAGATCAGTACATGCAATCTAATGATTGCATAATTTACAGTGATAAAAAATTCTTTAAAAAAAGTGTATTTTTTTTTTTTTAAGAATTTAAAAACCCCATATAAACCCCATCCCAATAAAAGTTTTATATACCTCCTTGCCCATTCTAAAAATCAATAAACATATTATACATCATAGTGTGTAGAATTGTCCGATCTATTAAAGGGGTAATCCGGTGGGGGGGGGGGGTCATTTTTTCCCCTGACAGCGGGGAGGAGGTGGCTGAGGGAAACGACGTCCACTCACCTCCTCGGTTACAGCGGCGGGTCCCGCATCACTGCGCTCCAGTCCCCGGTTCCCGGCCACTTCCTGGTGTCTGACGCGGGCCCGAGACGTGACGTCTTACGTCCGCTCAGCCAGTCAGTGACAGAGGCGGGATCTGGGCGGACTTGAAACGGATCCTGCCTCCGTCACTGACTGGCTGAGCTGACCTGAGACGTCACATCTCGGGCCAGCGCCAGACACCAGGAAGCATCCGGGAACCGGGGACGGGACCCGCTGCTGGAACCGAGGAGGTGAGTGGACGTCGTTTCCCTCAGCCACCTCCTCCCCGCTGTCAGGAAAATAATGCTCCCCCCCCGCCGGAGTACCCCTTTAAAATATAACATTATTGTTCCTGCACGGTGAACGATGTAAACGAAAAAAGAGTTACAGTTACATACCATGTATTAGTGTCAGGTTTCACTGCAACTCTTACATTCCATTCATGAAAACGAAAATACAGGTTAGTGTTGTAGAGCATGGACTTGTTTTGAATCTTGAAATTGCGTTTTATACATCTTTTTTAAATATTTGTTTAACAAGTGACCTCAATGTGTTCTGGGACAGCAATAATGTAAACTAATATGTATACACTATAGGTAGCTTCCCCCTCCTATGTAACCCTATACTCCAGGGAACTTCCCTTGTTTTGCTTTTTTGATACATTGAGTTTTCCCATACAGAATTTGCCTTTCCCCCTCTCCTCAATACTATGGTATGTTCACCACGACCGGAGCCATGAGTAAACACAAACCCGCATGAAATCATCGCCCGAGGAGGATTTAGTCATTGGATCCGCCGCATATGAACTGGATGAATATAAGGTTATCAGCCCTTTAAAGGAAATTAAAATGATGCAAAAATATCAACTCATCTCTCTGAAGTCGTGTCTGTTGCTGTGGGGCGTTCTGGTTCATACAGACATGGCGGAAGGATACATACATTGTGCTAGGATTTCCCAATTGACCTATTACTTTTATTGTTATTTATTATTAAAGTTAAAAAATAATGGATAACCACCATGATTGACATCTTCATCCATCATCTCTCTGCCGGTAATCCGCCCATCCCAGTAGACATAGCTGCCGGTTTACCATCAATCCATGTGCTGCCACTGGTGCTCCTCCTCACTCTCCTTTCCATTTTCACCTTCCTGGTTCTGCTTCTTATGGGACCTGTCTTCTTCCTATCACCTACAACCCCTTGGTATATCAGGCAGCTACATCTGCTTCCTCTCATCTGAGTAAAGGTTCCTAGTGACCCAGTTAAGGTTTTTCGTGCATCTGTTTCTACTATAGTGTATAACCCCACCTCGTTGGCTTCTTTTTTACCTGCTCCCTTGAACATGATGACTTTGTGACCTGTACAGGTTACCCCAACCTGTATGTCTGTTTGTGACTATCCATGTATTCCACCAGCTCGAGACTAGTGCCTGTAACCGGATTCATTTAGCTTGCCACTTTGATGCCTCCTATGCCAGGACCACTTTTAGGGGTAGACACTTGGTAGTCCTCTGCCATGAAGTCCAGATCCTGATAGGAGGCGATTGCAACAAAATTCTCCTGCAGAAAGAAACTGAGCTGATCCTGAAAATGTGGTACTTAGTTCTGGTGCTGTATGTATGCACTTTACTGAGCTTAGTTCTGGTACTGTATTTATGTACTGATCTTTGTTCTGGTACTGTATTTATGTACTGATCTTTGTTCTGGTACTGTATTTATGTACTGAGCTTTGTTCTGGTACTGTATTTATGTACTGAGCTTTGTTCTGGTGCTGTATTTATGTACTGAGTTTTGTTCTGGTACTGTATTTATGTACTGAGCTTAGTTCTGGTACTGTATTTATGTACTAAGCTTAGTTCTGGTACTGTGTGTACTGAGCTTAGTACTGGTGCTGCATTTTTGTACTAAGCTTAGTTCTGGTACTGTATTTATGTGCTAAGCTTAGCTCTGGTACTGTTTTTATGCACAGAGCTTAGTTCTGATAGTGTATTTATGCCTTGAGATTAGCTCTGGTACTTTATTTATGCACAGAGCTTAGTTCTGGTATTGTATTTATGCACTGAGCTTAGTTCTGCTACCACATTGATGTACTAAGCTTTGTTCTAGTACTGTATGTATGTACTGATCTTAGTACCGGTACCGTATTTACTGAGCTTTGTAAAAGTACAGTGTAGATGATGGCAAACACTCACCAAATACTCTGGTCCCAAGAGGATAGAGATCTTAAATAGATTATAGAGAGTTCTCTTTTAATTTTTTGGGCCTCTGAACCCAGTTTTTGGTTCTATAGACAATAAATACATGGGCGTACACTGATCCAACTAACACAATGGGATTTTCACAAGCACGGCTCTGACTTCAGCCAGCTGACTGGTCTACAAGGAGACCTAAACACATCAACAATAAAAACATAGTTACTCATTTCCCGCCAACCCGTGTGCTGTCGCGTGCGTCTGGTCCTCATATACACACATAGAGATCCAATTACCTGTTGTTATGTTTTAGAGAAAATTATTTAATAGCCAGATGTCATTTTCAAGAAATCCTCTAAAGACCCTTTAGCTATGAGGTGTAACTTGTGGCGGTCATGCCTAGGGTGGAGACATCAGTCCTGCATTACCTACCGGGTGTTGGGTGGAGCGCAGGGGGGTGGTAGTAATGACTGCTCTCCAGCTCCTCCATTATGACATTCAGCTGCTTTATATTTTTTATAATAACAAAGTTCAGCTTTGGAAACAAGATCAGGGGCTCGAGGTCCGTAGATTGGTGTCAGTGTTAGTCATGGTTTGTACCTTGTAATGAAGGACTAATTGGACATTCAGTTTACATTGTCGTCTGCAGCCAGGCTGTCAAAACTGTTCAGCCATTTCTTCTCTGTTTTAGGGAAAGCTGAACCGACTTTCCCTCCCAGTGAATTTCAACAATTACATTTTTTACCACTGGAGGGTTTTTCAGACCCCACTTGATCAATACTTTTGAAATGTCTCTACATCTGTATGACATCTCAAAAAAAAAAAAATTCACAGGTATTTATAAAAAGAACAGCTGCACTTTTCTATTAAAACCATGGCCGTTCTTTTCATAATGCAATGACACTTTAAAGTCAATGCAAGAACGGCCGTTGTTTTAAAAAATAGTAAGTAGCTTGTGTGGGCATAGCCTAATAGTCTTATTATTTAATTGAATTATTATTATTTTTTTTAATGTTTAAAATATTTCATAACAACTGGAAGAAGGGACTTAACACGCCCGTACAGGAAGTTTCTAATTTCTAAATATCTGCAGAATTCCCCATGTGATCTATTGTGTTTTGACTGTAACATAGAGAAGGCTTCATTATATCTTTATCCGATAATTGAGAAATTGTGGTTAAACCATTTCATTTCCACCATTGCGGATCTAAGCCTTCTCTAATACTCTCTAGTGTTCCCGTAGGAGAAAAGTCAACGAGAGAGGAAGTGTTTTCTTTGTACATGATTGAAATTGCAATTATATCTCAATGGTTTCTGAAGGAAGAGAAGTGTCTGGGGATATTGGGTAATCTATAGAGAGCTTAATAATAATGGATGTTTGGGAGCAAAGTGATTATCCGGATGTGTCCACTGTTTATATTACATAGCGGATCTGGGGGGGGGTCAGGCAAGAGCACTAGAATATACGTGTAGAATGATGTAATTCACTACATTCGGAAGTCCCATAGTCAGTGAACAGATTGGTGGGCGCTCCACTCACCTAAAAGACAAGAAGGCTCACTTTTTGTGATGGGTCGGGGTCCCAATGGTGAACTTTGTCCTTAGTAATTGGGCGAAGCACTTGGAGAAGTAATTATCACAGATGGTCACTTTTACTCCTTGCACTGTGGATGTTTACTCATGTTTAATTAAAGATATATGTTTATCTATAATGATGACAAAGAGGGCAAATTATTCTCTGTTTATAGTAGAGATGATCGAACATCGGGAAAAGTTAGGTTCTATCGAACTCGAAACTTGTTGAACCTTCGGCATTTCATTCCCTATGCCTTTCCGTTATGTGGGGAAGGAGCAGACAGCCCTATTACCTAGGCTGTATCCCGAAATTTCAGTCGGTACTCTGGCTGTCTCCTCTTTCCCCATGGAACGGGAAATCAAATTCAGGAAGGTTCCAGTTCGATAGAACCTAACTTTTCCCCATGTTCAATCATCTCTAGTCTATAGCAGCCTAAAAATTGGACAAAACTAAGAGATTGAGGGGGATCTCACTTTTGGGGCCCCCAATAATCTCGAGTAGAGCAACCCTATAATCCCGATGAATGGCCGCACATTCTATTCAATCTCAATGGAGCCGATGAAGAGAGAGCCAAATGTCCCTTCAGACTCTTTTCTACGGGCTTCACAGCAACCAATACAGAAATCAGGGTAATTCCAGCTAATGTAGGAGAATTGGTTAAAATCCAGGGCAAATGTGGTAGTGTGTATGCTCAGCTACCACTTCAGTCACTCTCTATAATTTACATGCTCACCCACACTGGTTGACATGTTTGGAAGAAAGAAGACATGATACATTGTTGAGATGTTGGTCCAAACTGGGTTCTTTATTTCAATGGCAGTAAAAACTCAAAACACAGCATAAAGGTGCCTTCACACGTACCGTATCGCTGCGTATTTATCGCTGCAAGTTTGTCGCACATAAATCTACAGCAATACTGATTGCTGCCAAGTCAATGTATGTGTATTTGGCGCGTGTTTGGTGCGATTTTTACATGCGAGTATTTTGATTTTGACATTCAAGTTCAACACCACAAAAAACGTAGCTACTTTCATGTGAGTTTTGAGCGAGTTCGGTGCGATAAATACGCAGCGATGCGGTACGTGTGAAGGCACCCTTAAGGTTAATAGCCAACTCATTTCAGTCTTTTTACCAACTCATGCTGATTGCATAATGGAAAACTGGGTAAAACTCCGACCCTGCAGGGCCATTTTGACAGTGTGCATGCTTGACCTCCACCCATTTACTCCATATAGGACTTAATAATATAACCAAGCACAGTGCATGGTTACAATGTAAGTTCCATAGAGAGTAAACAGAGCCATGGCCGAACATGACAGTTTATTTACTTGGGGAGCAATGGTCCTCTGTAGAGATGAGCTGCTCGAGTTTCAGCTTGGCGTTTGAACACCGAGGGCTGAAGACGTTGTACAGTATGCAACCCTAGGGAGACCTGGAAAACATATATACAGTAGAGATGAGCGAACCGGGTTCGGGTTCGAGTCCATCCGAACCTGAACTTTCGGCATTTGATTAGCGGCGGCTGCTGACCTCGGATAAAGCCCTAAGGCTATGTGGAAAACATGGATATAGTCATTGGCTATATCCATGTTTTCCAGACAACCTTAGAGCTTTATCCGAGTTCAGCAGCCACCGCTAATCAAATGCCGAACGTTCGGGTTCGGATGGACTCGAACCCGAACCCGGTTCGCTCATCTCTAATATACAACTATAGGCCACAGGTTGTATCCATGTTTTCCAGGACTCCCTAGGGCATCATCCAACTTTTTCAGCCACCGTTATTCAAACGCTGAGAGATCTGACTAGACCATGCCCGAGTCACGCTTGTCTGTAGTCCTTAGATCTTATGTTTTATAAGGATCCCAGTGGTTAGACAGCCATTTATTAGTTAGTTATCCCCAATCTGTTGAGATATCTTCACATAACCCCCTTTAAGTGCCATTGTAAACAATTTGTAGCTTGTCGGGTCATTCTCCTGGCTATGATTCGTGATGGCCCATTGAAGAATAATGAACTGTCCACCATGGCTGTTGCTATTCAGTCACCTCATGCACATTCATAAAGGTGCTGCTCTTTGTCCCGGTCATTGATCAGATACAGTATTTAAAATATTCTATTTTTAGAATTTTTCATATATTGCTCTTTTTTTTATAATCTAAAAATAGATCCATGACTTCAATTAGTGTTACAAGAAGTTTCCTCCATTAGTCACGATCGGCGTAAAGGAAAGCCCTGGTAACAACTACCACAAAAATGAGTTCTGCAATTTCTGGGTTGTGTCCATGATGTCATCATCTCATTATTCCATGTCAGCAAATAATAGTGAGGACTGTGGAGCTCATCTCCCAGGAGACGGACACGCTGACAGTCTCCAGTAAATGACTAAGGTGTGAGTTACTGGGGATCGTGTTAGATGTATAAATATTAAGTATTCATTAGCGAGGTGTGGCGTCCGTGGATCAGACGTGTTTCTCCAGCACATCCCACAGATGCTTATTCACATTGGTATCTGGGGAGATTGGAGTCAACACCCTGAACTCTTTCTTGTGTTCCTTAAAGAGACTCTGTCAGTAGCTTTATGCTTTCCAGGTAGCATAAACCAGTGACAGAAAAGCTGAACAGAATGATGTGTCACTTACATTGTTCTGTGCAGCTGATCCAGAGATCTCCTCCTGAATAATATGGACAGTAAGTAGTCCTCTCCATTATGTGCATGAGCATGTGTCCAGTAGTCCTGGATATTCATGAGAAGCAGCAAACTCCACCCATTAGCTGCTGATTGGCAGTTAGCGATCCATGCTGTGTATAGGCAGTCACCTGTCACCAGGGCGGGGTGTGGGGTGTGGTAAGAATCCTATTCTTCTGCATATTAGGAGAACGGGTGAACAAAATAATGTGAGTAATACACAGATCTGGCGTGTGCATCTTCGTTAATTTGGTCAGGGTAGAGGGTTTTAATTAAGACTGGTGTACGAGTATACAATCTCAATAAAGAGATCACTGATCTCAGGGAGATCAGCCAAAGATAACACTGCTGGCTGCTGGTTAAAGCGCTCAGTGCAGTGAAATCCAAGGTGCATTGCTCCCTGGGAAACATGAATATGCAATAAAAAAAGAGCCCCTGGAGCCTCATTTAAGAGTCTCAAAACACAGGACTAGCCAGATATTCCTCCGGAAAGAACATCGTCATTACATTGACTTCTAGGGCTACTTAATATGGTGAGTTTGGTGGTTTCCCCACAGCAGTATTTTTGCAAATACTATACATTCATTTACCAACTTGTTGCCTTCTCCAGATATGCCGCTCTTTTCCTTTCATTGTTGACAGCTTTTTGTCTAGATTACTGATCACCACTCTGCTCTAAAAGCATTGGTCTGACTGGTGTATATATAGCTAAAGGGCACCTACTTATATAAACCATACAGTAGATACACATCATGGGGGGGATTTACGAAGACCATTGTACAAGCACACCGGTATTATATTAGGCCCCGCCCCCTTTTCTCCGGCAGGATTCACTAAGTGGCATACACGAATCTGTGCCCGGCGTACCAAATCTACACCTGCTTCTAGATTTTCGTCATGATTTGCGCCTGCGAGCATTCGTAAATCAGGATAAATGAGGAGCGTGAGGAGGCCACTCCTCCTCCCCTCCTTGTCACGCCCCCGTAAGCCCTGCCAGCCCGCCCATCGGGCGAGCCAGGCGTACGGGGGGCGTACGCCAGGGAGAAGGGGAGATTCTGCACCTTCTCCCTGGTGTACGCCTTTGGCGTACCTTTGATAAGTGTCCCCCTATGTCTATACATCTACATTATAGCTATATATACACCAGGCAGACCACTGCTTTTAGAGCAGAGTGGTGGTTGGTAACCAATACAATGAGCTGTCAACAATGGGAGGGAAAGAGTGTCATATCAGAAAAACAAAACAAGTGTGCTAAATGATTGTATTTGCAAAAATATTTAACTTGACGAGTCCTAAGGCTATGTTCACACTACGTATGAGACCGGCCGTTCCGTAACCCCGGTCGGGTTACGGAACGGCCGGTCTCTGGCCGGATCATCTCGGCTGGTACTTAAGTACTGGCAGGATGATCTTTCCGGCCGCAGAACTCTGATGCGGGCACATCACTGCGCCCCCATAGCACACAGTGAAACAAGCGTCCGGAGCCGCTCGCTTCACTGTGTGCACTGACAGGTCTTTCTACGGCCGGAATTCACTGAATTCCGGCCGCAGAAAACTGACCTGTCAGTTACTTGCGGGGCCGGAGTGTATACAATGTGTGTACGCTCCGGCCGGGATGCCATTGCTTAATAGCCTGTGTTCCACTGCACAAAAACTACGGCCGTTGTTGCCATCGGCAACAACGGCAGTAGTTTTACGTAGTGTGAGCATAGCTTAAAAGTATAACTATATTGGTTGATAGCCGCTCAATGCAAAAAGGTGACTTTACTGGGGGTATTCCCATGTAGGGATGGTCCGAACCTGCCGAGGTTCGGGTTCGTATGAACCCGGACTCTCTGCAATGATTCCCGCTGTCTTAAACCTCCATGCAGAGGGTGGATACAGCGATACAGCAGGAAGACCGCCTGGAAAACTGGGATACAGCCTATGGCTGTGGCTGTATCCCGGTTTTCCAGGTGGTCCTCCCGCTGTATCCACCCTCTGCACGGAGGTTTAAGACAGCGGGAATCATTGCAGAGAGTCCGGGTTCATACGAACCCGAACCTCGGCAGGTTCGGACCATCCCTACATGGGAATACCCCCAGTAAAGTCACCTTTTTGCATTGAGCGGCTCCCAGGGACTCCTCCATAGTAGGTCCACAGTGTGCACTCTGCATGTTACATCTGTTTGGAAGGCAGATAGCCAGTATTCTCATACTCACCCCCATCTATGAACTCATCCGCTGACTACATCTATTTCTTCTCTACATTGTAATTATATGAGTAATGATACAAGCCATGAGCTGTCAATCACACAGGTGGTGGATGAAATACCCTGAACATTGACCGTACTAATATAATACCGTAAAACGTAATAATTGTTTCTCTGGCTTCCATGGTTCAGTGGAGTTCTGATTAAAGAGTCTTCTAGAACATCTCCACCTTGGAGACTATAGTGCAATGCACAGATGTCATTAATTCCTCCAGGATTCTACTTTCCATCCCGATTTCTATCATAACAATTTTATTCTAAACGATTTCTATAATGTCGGGTAAGTGAAGGAGACGCTGGAGGGAAGGGGATTTAGAATAATCATTTTGACTTCAGCAGATGGTTAAAGTGAATCGTCTACACTGTTCGATATCTGCTGAGGCATAAGGATACCGCTCATGTACCGTGTTTCTCCGGAAATAAGACCTAGTATCTTTTTGCAGTCTTTTTGGAGTAGGCTGAAAATATAAGCCCTAGTTATAGTCAGCTGACCAGATGCCTGACAATGGGTGGCTGAGCATAAGCCAATTAGAGCCAGACTTGTTATGCTCCGCCCCCCACCTGCTCAACACAAGCTGCAGGGGAGGTAGGAGGGGTAAGAAGGTGCACAGTAGGGAACATCAAATGTGGGGGAACAGAGGGTACATGGGCCAACTACAGAGGGTGGAGGGAGGTATACAGTATGGAGAATACCTGCCTAGGGGGGATGTATGCAGTATGGGGAACAACTACAGAGGGGGGAGGGAGGTATACATTATGGGGACTACCTGCCCAGGGGGATGTATACAGTATGGGGGAACAACTACAGAGGGGGGAGGGAGGTATACAGTATGGGGACTACCTGCCTAGGGGGGAGGTATACAGTATGGGGAACAACTACAGAGGGGGGAGGGAGGTATACATTATGGGGACTACCTGCCTAGGGGGGATGTATACAGTATGGGGGAACAACTACAGAGGGGGGAGGGAGGTATACAGTATGGGGACTACCTGCCTAGGGGGGAGGTATACAGTATGGGGGAACAACTACAGAGGGGGGAGGGAGGTATACAGTATGGGGACTACCTGCCTAGGGGGGAGGTATACAGTATGGGGGAACAACTACAGAGGGGGGAGGGAGGTAAACAGTATGGGGGAACAACTACAGAGGGTGGAGGGAGGTATACAGTATGAGGACTACCTGCCTAGGGGGGAGGGAGATATACAGTACGGGGGGAACAACTACAGAGGGGGGTGTATACAGTATGGGGGGGAAGAACTTCAGAGGGGGGAGGGAGATATACAGTATGGGGACTACCTGCAGAGGGGGGATGTATACAGTATGGGGAATACCTGCAGAGAAGGAGGATGTATACAGAATGGGGACTACCTGCAGAGAAGGAGGATGCATACAGTATAGAGACTACCTGCAGAGGGGGGAGGAAGATATACAGTATAGGGGAAACAACTACAGAGGGAGGAGGGAGATATACAGTATGGGGGGACAACTACATTGGGGAAAAGGATGTATACAGTATGGGGACAACCTGCAGAGAGGAGGGATGTATACAGTATGGGGACTATCCACAGAGGGGGAGGTATACAATATGGGGGAACAACTACAGAAGGGGGAGGTATACAGTATGGGGGAACAACTACAAAGGGAGGTATACAGTATGGGAGGGCATTACTGCAGAAGGAGATATATAAAGTTTAAGTCAACAAGAAGATGGAGGGAGGTATACAATATGGAGGCCTTTACAGGTTAGGAGCCTAACAATGTGGGATATAAAGTATGGCGTCTAACTACTGTATAGAGTGGGGCTATAGAGTACAGATATACTGTGTTTCTCTGAAAATAAACCCTAGCCCTTTTTTTCAGAAAAAAGATGCTTCCATCTTGTGACAAGTCCCTAAAGTGCTAAGAGCTGAAATCCCTTCTCATTTCCCCTTTAATCCTTGCACCTACTTGATTAATAGTCACTTGAAAGCCGAGCCCTGTTTTCAAGATTTGAAAACAGGGCTCAGCTACCAGTTGACAGTCAATCAAGCAGGAATAGGAATAGGAGGGGGGCGAGACTTAGGAATGCCTATTATACATGGCACTAACATATTTTTTTTCACCATTTACACATTGATTAAAAAACTATCTAACAAATATGGATAATACCAGCAGTTTAATGAAGATAAATGTGATAGACCCCCTTTACGTACAGCCATTTTATAAAACAGAGTAATTGTGAATAATGAAGAGTAACCACCTGATACCCCCATGGCAGTCATTGTACTCGGGGAGCCAATCCACTGTGCTGGTTAATATAAGAGCAAACACCCGCAGAGCTGATGGAGACCATGTAATACGGCCAATGACGTATCTGTCTATCCCAGAGGCACAGCTTCCCCCGTAATCAATCTGGAGGATAGAATGACCGAACGCGTCACAGGGAGCAGTATTCAGGAATAACAATATTAAGGCAAATCTTCTATAATCTATTGTAATGTATTCATGTTTGGTTAACATTATAAAGTGAGTAAAGAAATAATCCCAGAGGTCCCAGAATACATAACCTTACCGATAACCTCTCTACAGCTGGGAGCGGCCCTGGAAAATACCAGCAAGTGGGATGAGGTAAGGTCCGTGTAGTGGTGTGTCTATAGCCGATAGGGGACTGACTGTTATTAGTTTTATTATCACTATTATACTGTTTTTTTTTTCTATTCTAGACTATTATTTCTAATATGACTTTTATTGATATCATTATATATTAATATTGCTATTATATATATATGTATTAAAGGGGAACTATCCCTACTGCACAGGAGAAACCAAGGAGGAATGTATGTCTCTAACCTTCCTACTTCTGGCCATTCCAGTGTAGTTAGTCTTTTGCTCCACAGTCCGGTGAGACTGCAGCACTAGTGACACAGACAGCTTCCACTAGTATATTCTAGTAGTAACATTTATTATATAGACATCAGGAGAGGCTGCAGCACTAGTGACAGAGAACGCTCCCCCAAGTGTAATGTCTATTCTAATGGTAATGCAGTCTCCCAGAACATGCAGACTACTACTCCTATTATGGCCATTTCTCTTGCTGTGTCAATGCCTGTTCTGGTAAGTGTTTGCACTGCAACTGCTGCTGGTTTTCCCCTAGTATTCTCTGGTAATGTGCATTCTCATGTGTATTCTCATGTATTCCTGTGTATTATTGCATTGTACAGTGGTATGCAAGGCTGTTGATCACGTGACCTGTAACCAGGGCCGGTTTTAGACTAAATGTGGCCCTGGGCAAAGTTGAAGGTGGGGCCCCAAATGCTGAAATATTGTAGCAGCAATTTAAGGTTCCCATACACTTTACACTTTTGTTGGTGGTACCTGCTGCTCGTGGTGGGTTCGGCCATCAGTGTAAGGTGTATGGGGCTCTCTGGACAGTCCTCTGACAGATGATATCAGTGGACATAGGGGGTTAGGCTTGATGAAAAATCAATGCCCAACCTCTTTGTTCTCAGAGAGACAAGCCGCCATCAGATCTCTATCTCATTAGTGATATGTGTGCAGCCCTTGCTGTATATAGTGAACAATAAAGATATATACTAGCTGATCACGTTCCCCGGTGTCCTTGTCTGTGCGATCCCCCAGTCCCAGCTCTCACTTCTGGTCCTCTCTCTGAAGTGATCGGTCGTTCAGCCAGTCACTGGCCGTAACAAACAGACACCGCGAGGACACCGCGGAACGTGATCAGGTAAGTAACAGCTTTATTATGTTATACGCACAATCAGCCAATGATTTTTATACTTGCCAAAAGACAATGATCATTTGATTACTGTTGTCTCTATATACACAGAGCGATATCGGCCGGATTCGGACAATTTTCGCTCCGTATATTATGGCCCTTAGTCACATTGAGTCAATTCAGAAGGTTACATGCCAGGACTGCCGCTACATGCTGGGACTGCCGCTACATGTCAGGACCGCTGCTACATGTTAGGACTGTCACTAGTTGTGTAAACACAAAAACTATCTATATGCATTGTTTTAAAAAATAAAATAAAAAAATCACTATATCAGGACCAAATATTACCTCCTTACCATAATTGAAGAAAACTTTACTATATATAGGCCAATATTACCACCATAAAGTGACCGCCCCATAATGACACTATAAACACAGACCAATATTACCGCCATAGAGTGACCACCACATAATGACACTATATGCACGCCAATATTAGCACCACACCATGACCGCCACATAACAATTCTATATACACTATAAACAGACCAATACTACTGCCATAGAGTGACCATCACATAATGACTCTATATACACTATATACAAACCAATATTACCGCTATAGAGTGACCGCCACATAATGACTCCATATACAGTATACACTATATACAGACCAATATTACCGCTATAGAGTGACCACCACATAATGACTCTATATACAGACCAGCACACACCATGACCACCACATAATGGTGGAGATTTATCACACATGGTGTAAAGTGAAACTGGCTCAGTTGCCCCTAGCAACCAATCAGATTCCACCTTTCATTTTCCAAAGATTCTGTAAGGAATGAAAGGTGGAATCTGATTGGTTGGTAGGGGCGACTGAGCCAGTTTCACTTTACACCATGTTTGATAAATCTCCCCCAATGACTCTATATACACTATATACAGACCAATATTACTGCCATAGAGTGACCGCCACATAATGACTATATACACTATATACAGACCAATATTATGTGGCAGTCACTCTATGGCGGTTATAATGGTTTGTATATAGTGTATATATAGAGTCATTATGCATTATGTGGCGGTCAGTCTATGGTGGTAATATTGGTCTGTATATAGTGTATATAGAGTCATTATGTGGCGGTCACTCTATGGTGGTAATAACTCTATATACACACTATATACAGACCAATATTACCACCATAGACTGACCACTGCATAATGACACTATATACGGACCAATATTACCACCATACAGTGACCACCACCTTATTTTTTTCTCAATAAAATACACGGTATTACCTTAGTGACATCATCATACACTATACATAGGAGCTGCAGCCAATCACTGATCACCTGCAGCAATTACATAGGACTGATGAGGCCAGAGAATGGCTGCAGCTCCTATACACAGTGTATTTACCTCAACACTCCTAATGCACAGTGGAGTCAGCAGGGGTGATACACACACTAATTATATTATATATATACACACACACACACACACACACACTATATATATGCACACATATACTATATATATATATATATATATATATATATATATATATATATATATATATATATATAAATATACACACACACACACACACACACACATCCATGAAAACATTATACAGATCCAAACCATCCAGTCCATACACTATACACAGGACATGTAACACACACTACATTTATCCATTATACACATAGCATTCATACACACACTACATGTACAGTATACTTACCCCCTCTAACAGCATGCTGGGTGTAGTTGTCCTTGTCCATGGCAGCAGAAGCAGGAGGCTGGGATCCTCACCCTGCAGCCCTCTCCTCTATCGTCCCGACTGCCACACCAGCCTCACCAGGAAGAGAGAGGAAATCACATGGTACAGAAGGGAGGGGGAGGGGGAAGCTACACACTCCGGAGCAGAGCGTCCTGTAGCCTCTGTGCGACCCCTGATAGCAGCCATAAGCTGCAGCCAGGGATCACTGAGAGAGGCTGCAGGACGCTGTCTGTGCGGTCCTGCACCTAACACTCACTGTAACTCGGGCAGGGGGCCCCTGGGGGATGGGGGCCCTGGGCAACTGCCCTCTTTGCCCCCTCCTAACGCCGGCCCTGCCTGTAACCATGGTTCCTCCAATGGCCGACTAGCTCTGGCCAGGAGCAACCATGTGACCTCCCACTTCCTCCTAACAAGTGAGTCTTCCCCCTGCTTCCAAGCAAGGAGGATGTGTGTCGTCCCTCTCCTGCCTCAGAGGAGTTGGGCTTCTTCTCTGCAGCTCCCACTTCACTACTAGAAGTGTGGATCGAGTGCTCTGCTATATTCAAGTCTTCGGCTGTATCTGCCTGCTCAAGTGTCCGGATTCTTCTCTCTCATCTGGGTGTCATTCCGTTATCTCTCCTCATCGCTGCAAGGATTCACAGCAAGTATTATTCTCAAGCTAATCCACCCAGCAACGCTATTTCTCTCATACTCCTACTCCCATCATCCGGCACGTATTCTCACAGCCTATGCAGCACCACTCCTGCTTTATTTGTCAAAACCTGCTATATACCCGGTTGCATCCGGACAGAACTGTTGCTACTAGTTACCTCATCTATAATAAAACCGCTGTTACTGAACCCTGGCATTGGTGTCCACTAACTGGTGCCCTGACTAAGTGCAGCGAAGAATCGCATGCCCATCATCACCCGCAGATTCCACAGACCGGCTCTACAGCTGTGCCGCCCTCAGGCCTATACCGTGACAAGTATAACCCCTGCAGCTGCCCCGGTCATTGCCCGCTCATAACACCAGCACTGCGGAAGTGGCCCCCAGGGGCCAGGGCATCGCAGTAACATGTATTACACAGACATCAGGGTAAACTACAGCACTAGTTACACAGACAGCTTCCCCCATTGTAATGTCTATTCTAATGGTAACATTTATTATATAGACATCAGGGGAGGCTGCAGCACTAGTGACACAGACAGCTTCCTCCAGTGTAATGTCAATTTTAATAGTAACATTTATTACATAGACATCAGGGGAGGCTGAAGCACTAGTGACACAGAAAACTCCCCAAGTATAATGTCTATTCTAATGGTAACATGTATTACACAGACATCAGGGTAAACTGCAGCACTAGTTACACAGACATCTTCCCTCAGTTTAATGTCTATTCTTATGATAACATGGATTATAGAGACATCAGGAGAGGCTCGGAATTGCTGCAGTAGTTCATGCTTACGCAACTGGCTCGTCCTGCAGTTCCCAACACAGCCATTGGTGTCAGCAGTGAGGCTCTGTCACCCCTTAATGCTGTAATTCAATGTAAAAAAATAAAATAAAAATAAAAAAAGAGTATGGTATACATTTTATTTAATAAAGTTATATTACATGATTATATAACTTACAGAAATTTAAAAAAAAAAAAAAATAATATGTGTGTCAGAATATCCCTTTAACTTTAACAAAATTAAGCATGCATTGCATATGATTGTGAGAATCAAGCCGTTCACACTGAGTACAGAACATCTCCAGAAGACACCTCAGCACTGTTTCCCCCCTGTAAATCCTTCACACACAGCAGCCATTAAACGTGCGACCATAAAAATGCCATTTTTATTTAGTCCCTTATAAATTTCCACATCTCTTAAATTATGACTTCACCGAAAAACACAGAGGAGCTTTCATTTATTAAAGTGCCTTGTGCCATGGAGGTCATGAACTTGTAAGACTGTAGAAGTGTCACCCTCAGCCTTCCATCTGTGCGGCTCTATCTCCGCCACAGCTGTCTACACCCCGGCCCTGACTTATATGGGGGATGACAATGTGACATGTGAGGAACATTATTGGAGCAGTCACCCATTATAGAGTCATAATGTTACCGTTCATGTGCACTTAAGGCGAGGAGGGGCACTTACGTCTACTTCAAAGTTATCCTCCATTCTTGGACAGCATTTTGGATTATAGTTTAGAAACAACATTAAGACTTCAGCCCCAGATGTCGTATACAAATATAAGAGGTCTAAGAGGAAACTATAAAGTCCTGACACCGCTAGGGGAAGCGTAGGAGCGAACTACAGGCTGTCAGTCTATAGCTGTATATATGTGTGCTGGAACTGCTAAGCTTATTGCAGGGAATCAGATCCCGACCACTGAAAAGATATAGAAACATAGAAGATTGTCGGCAGAAAAAGACCACTGGGTCCATCTAGTCCGCCCTATTAGTATTTGCCTTCTTATTATCTTAGGATAGATGTATGTTTATCACAGGCAGGTTACATTAAGTTATTGTAAATTTACCAACCACATCTGCTGGAAGTTTGTTACAAGAATCTACTACTCTTTCAGTAAAGTAATATTTTCTCACGTTGCTTCTAAACTTTCCTCCAGTAACCTCTCACTGTGTCCTCTTGTTATTGTGTTCAGTTTTTTCTTTCTAAAAACACTTTCCTCCTGAACCTTATTTAGTCCTGTAACATACTTAAAGGTTTCCATCATGTCCCCCCCTTCCCCTTCTTTCCCTCAGACAATACAGGTTTTTCTGATATGCCTTATACCTCTCACCCTCCACCATTTTTGTAGCCCGTCTGTGGACTTATTCTATTTTATCAATGTCCTTTTTGTAGGTGAGGTCTCCAGAACTGGACCCAGTATTCCAGATGTGATGTCACTAGAGCTCTATACAGCGGGATCACAATCTCCCTCATCCTACTGGTTATACCTCTGGCTATACAGCCCTGCATACAAATATATATACCATTATATATATATATATATATATATATACAGACCAGCATACCAGTATATATATATACAGCCCAGCATACCATTTTATATACAGCCCAGCATACCATTATACACTCACCGGCCACTTTATTAGGTACACCATGCTAGTAACGGGTTGGACCCCCTTTTGCTATCAGAACTGCCCCAATTCTTCGTGGCATAGATACAACAAGGTGCTGGAAGCTTCCTCAGAGATTTTGGTCCATATTGACATGATGGCATCACACAGTTGCCGCAGATTTGTCGGCTGCACATCCATGATGCGAATCTCCCGTTCCACCACATCCCAAAGATGCTCTATTGGATTGAGATCTGGTGACTGTGGAGGCCATTTGAGTACAGTGAACTCATTGTTATGTTCAAGAAACCAGTCTGAGATGATTCTAGCTTTATGACATGGCGCATTATCCTGCTGAAAGTAGCCATCAGATGTTGGGTACATTGTGGTCATAAAGGGATGGACATGGTCAGCAACAATACTCAGGTAGGCTGTGGCGTTGCAACGATGCTCAATTGGTACCAAGGGGCCCAAAGAGTGCCAAGAAAATATTCCCCACACCATGACACCACCACCACCAGCCTGAACCGTTGATACAAGGCAGGATGGATCCATGCTTTCATGTTGTTGACGCCAAATTCTGACCCTACCATCCGAATGTCGCAGCAGAAATCGAGACTCATCAGACCAGGCAACGTTTTTCCAATCTTCTACTGTCCAATTTCGATGAGCTTGTGCAAATTGTAGCCTCAGTTTCCTGTTCTTAGCTGAAAGGAGTGGCACCCGGTGTGGTCCTCTGCTGCTGTAGCCCATCTGCCTCAAAGTTCGACGTACTGTGCGTTCAGAGATGCTCTTCTGCCTACCTTGGTTGTAACGGTTGGCTATTTGAGTCACTGTTGCCTTTCTATCAGCTGGAACCAGTCTGCCCATTCTCCTCTGACCTCTGGCATCAACAAGGCATTTCCGCCCACAGAACTGCCGCTCACTGGGTGTTTTTTCTTTTTCGGACCATTCTCTGTAAACCCTAGAGATGGTTGTGCGTGAAAATCCCAGTAGATCAGCAGTTTCTGAAATACTCAGACCAGCCCTTCTGGCACCAACAACCATCCCACGTTCAAAGGCACTCAAATCACCTTTCTTCCCCATACTGATGCTCGGTTTGAACTGCAGGAGATTGTCTTGACCATGTCTACATGCCTAAATGCACTGAGTTGCCGCCATGTAATTGGCTGATTAGAAATTAAGTGGTAACGTGCAGTTGGACAGGTGTACCTAATAAAGTGGCCGGTGAGTGTATATATACGGCCCAGCGTACCAATATATATATATATATATATATATATATATATATATATATATATATTTATACAGCCCATTATATATATATATATATATATTTATATTTATATATATACAGCCCAGCATACCATTATATATATATATATATATATATATATATATATATACAGCCCAGCAGACCATTATATACACAGCCCAGCATACCATTATATACTTACAGCCCGGCATACCATAATACAGTGGTACCTTGGTTTAAGGATTGAGAGTGTTTTGCAAGAAGAGCAAAATTGTGACTTGGTTTAACCTCTTAAGGACATAGGACGTACCGGTACGTCCTATGTCCTCACTTGCACTTCAAAGCGGGGCCGCGCGGCGGCCCCGCTTTGAAGTGCCGCGATCCCGGGTGCCGCGTGTAGCCCGGGACCGCCGCTATTAGCGGGCACGGTCTGATCGCCGTGCCCGCTAATTAGCTAATCGGAGGCAGCTGTCAAAGTTGACAGCTGCCTCCGATTACCGGAGGCAACGTTTCCCTGGTGTCTAGTGGGGGAGATCGCTCCTCCGGGACCTTGTCCCGGAGGAGCGATCTCCGTTACTGATGCCGGCCGGGGATGCGTCCAAGATGGCGCCGTCCTCGGCTCGGCACTCGTTTACTTCCGGCTGCAGCAGCCGAAAGCAAACGAGTGCCGATCTCATGGATCTCTGCAGCATATCTATGCTGCAGAGATCTCAATGAGAGATCCAAGTGTATATACTAGAAGTCCCCCAGGGGGGCTTCTAGTATATGTGTAAAAAAAAAAAAAAAAGTGTTGTTAATAGTAAAAAGCCCCCTCCCCTAATAAAAGTCTGAATCACCCCCCTTTTCCCAGGTTTTAAATAAAAGTAAACAAATAAATAAATAAACAAACATGTTTGCTATCGCCGCGTGCGTAATCGCCCGAACTATTAATTAATCACATTCCTGATCTCGTACGGTAAACGGCGTCAGCGCAAAAAAATCCCAAAGTGCAAAATTGCGCATTTTTGGTCGCATCAAATCCAGAAAAAATGTAATAAAAAGCGATCAAAAAGACGTATATGGGCAATCAAGGTACCGATAGAAAGATCAAATCATGGCGCAAAAAATGACACCTCGCACAGCCCCATAGACCAAAGGATAAAAGCGCTATAAGCCTGGGAATGGAGCGATTTTAAGGAACGTATATTGGTTAACAACGGTTTGAATTTTTTACAGGCCATCAGATACAATATAAGTTATACATGTTATATATCGTTTTAATCGTAACGACTTGAGGAACATGCATAACAAGTCAGTTTTACCCCAGGGTGAATGGCGTAAAAACACATTTCCCCCAAATAAAAGAAATGCGTTTTTTTTTTCAATTTCACCACACTTCGAATTTTTTTCTGGTTTCGCAGTGTACTTTATGCAAAAATTCAGCCCGTCATTGCAAAGTACAATTAGTGACGCAAAAAATAAGGGGTCATGGGGGTTTCTAGGTGGAAAAATGCAAGTGCTATGACCTTTTAAACACAAGGAGGAAAAACCGAAAACGTAAAAACGAAAATGGGCCATGTCCTTAAAGGGTTAAGAGCATTGCATTGGTTTAAAAGCTACCTGTACTGGATGGGAGGGGGAGTGGGGATGGTCTGCCCTTTAAGGTGATGTCATTACAAAATGAAAATATTCAAAGAAGTAAAGATAAATCGATAGATAGATAGATAGATAGATAGATCTGTCCAGAGCAGTATCAAATGCCCATAGAAAACCTCTTCTGCTCTGGACAGTTCCTGACATGGACAGAGGTGGCAGCAGAGAGCACTGTGTCAGACTGGAAAGAATACACCACTTCCTGCACGACATACAGCAGCTGATAAGTATGGGAAAACTTGAGATTTTTCAAATAGAAGTAAATTACATATCTAGATTACCTTCTGAAACCAGTTGATTTCAAAGAAAAAGATTTTTGCCGGAGTACCCCTTTAAAATACATAGGTTATATTTACGTTAATCACTATAACTGAGATCTCATATATCAGACAGTCGTATAATAGTGTAAACCAAACATTCAAAAATAAAAAACTACAAAGATAAAAACCATTGTATACAAATATTTCCCCATATGATATATAATGCTGTGTTGTATATGTGCGTACACATCCTGGGATACACAGGGCGGCTGGAAAAGGATTTTTTTTGTTTTGTTTTGTGGTCAAAAAGGATTTTACTTTCTCTTACTTTTCTTTGGACATGAATGAAATTGCGTAAGGATTTGGATCTGGCCCTTTACTACGCTGCAGTATGTTAGAGATAGTGGCCGCCCCGCCGCTGCTGGTGTAACCGAGGAGGAACAGACCGTCTGAGAAACACTCAAACAAATGGAATTGCGCAACTTTTTTTCTGGGAACTTGAAAGTGTTAAACAAAAGCTTTTAATCAGAGTGTGTGGGCCGGGCGGAGGAGCGTAGTAACCCAAACCAGCTCCATAAACAAAAAATCTTTTCTGATTTTTTTTTTTCATTTCTTTAATAACGTTATATAACCTGATAACTTTATAAAAAAAATTATATATATATATATATATATATATATATATATATATATATATATATACATATATAAAATTTCTTTATTATTTTTTTTCCACATTGAGTGGCAACAGTAAGAGGCAACATGGTCCCTCTGCTGCCACCAATGGCTGTGTTGGGTACTGTAGGGCTGCATAAGATGTACACATCACTAATGCTGCTGCATGAAGTTACTGAGCTTTCCCTAATGTCTATATAATACAATTTAGCAATACCCACACTGAGTAAAGCCGACTGTGTCAGTAGTGCTGCAGCCTTGCCGATGTCTATATAATATATGTTAGCAATAAAATAGACATTATACTTGAAAAAACTGTCTATGTCAGTAGTGCTGCAGCCTTCCCTGATGTCTATATAATATATGTTGCCATTAGAATAGACATTACACTGGGGGAAGCTGTCTGTGTCAGTAGTGCTGCAGCCTCCCTGATGTCTATATAATATATGTTACCATTAGAATAGACATTACACTGGGGGAGCTGTCTGTGTCAGTAGTGCTGCAGCCTCCCTGATTTCTATATAATAGATGTTACCATTAGAATATACATTACACTGGGGGAAACTGTCTGTGCCACTAGTGCTGCAGCCTTGCCTGATGTCTATATAATACATGTTACCATTAGAATAGACATTACACTGGGGGAAGCTGTCTGTGTCAGTAGTGCTGCAGCCTTCCCTGATGTCTATATAATATATGTTACCATTAGAATAGACATTACACTGGGAGAAGCTGTCTGTGTCACTAGTGCTGCAGCCTTCCCTGATGTCTATATAATATATGTTACCATTAGAATAGACATTACACTAGGGGAAGCTGTCTGTGTCACTAGTGCTGCAGCCTTCCCTGATGTCTATATAATATATGTTACCATTAGAATAGACATTACACTGGGCAAAGCTGTCTGTGTCAGTAGTGCTGCAGCCTCCACAATGTCTTTATTATACATCTTAGCAGTAAAATAGACAATACATTGGGGAAAGCTGTCTGTGCCACTAGTGCTGTAGCCAAGATTTTTAAATAGAAATAAATTACAAATCTATATAACTCACTGACACCAGTCCATTTGAATTAACCCCCCCCCCCCCCCCCCTTCTCTGCTGCCATCTCTTTCCATGTCAGGAACTGTTCAGAGCCGTAGCAAATCCCCATTAAAAAAAAAACCTCTCCTGCTCTGGACAGTTCCTGACATAGACAGAGATGGCAGCAGAGAGCACTGTGTCAGGGTGGAAAGAATACACCATTTCCTGCAGGACATACAGCAGCTTATAAGTTCTGGAAGACTGGAGATTTTTAAAAAGAAGTAAATGACAAATTTCATTTAGGTTCACTGTTGATGTGTAGAATTGGGACAGGGGAAGTGAGTAATATTTCTTCATTTTATGATATTCATCAGGCCTGTTTTTATTCCTGGCCATTATTACATTATTTCATCACAGATGTAGCAAGAGGCTATACAATTCATAGACCACAATGTGACGTGTGTCCGATCTTTTTGTGTGCTGCCATGTGGTGTAGTGGGGGCAGCCGGACAGGCAACAATAAGAAGTAGTTCTCAAAGTTACCTGTCCGGGTCAATTTAATGCAATGTTCCTCCCCGCCTTCTAAGAGCCATTGCGCTTTTATTTTTCCACCTACAGGGCTGGCTGGGGTTTCATTTTTTGCGCCATGATCTCTAGTTTTTATTATTATCATATTGGTGTAACAGAAAAATTTTGATCACTTTTTATTAATCATTTCCTGAAATTTTTTTTAAAATAAGCGATCCTGGTGTGTGTTTTTTCCCCCGTTTACGCCGTTTACCGTGCGTGAACAATAATGTTATATTTTAATAGATTGGGGAATTCCGCACCCTGTGCTATATAAATGTTATATATATATATATATATATATATATATATATATATATATATAAAAATTTATTATTATTATTATTATTATTATGGCCAAGAAGGGAATATTAAACTTTTATTGGGGGGTTTATAAGGGTTTTTTTTTTATACTTTTTTTTCACTTTACACTATGCAATCAATAAATTTCATATTATTATGATAAATAATTCTTTTATTTGTATAGCGCACACAGATTGTTTAGCACAGAAAGTGTGTATGTCTTTCCGTGTTGGACATTGTAGAGGAAATACGCAAGGAACACTGAGTTTGAGGCTATTCTGCACAGGCGCAGTACAGCCTGAATGGAAGCGGCTGTACTGCGCATATGCGGCAGCGTAAGAACGTAGGCGCGCCCCCGAGTGACGTCGGAGCTACTGGGTGATTTGAATCACGCCCAGAGGGGCGTGATTACCACCGAAGAACGCCCAGGGGACCCGGACTGACCGTGACTACCATCTAGCCGAACACCGCCCAGGTGACTACCTGATGTAATTTGCATACCGGGCGCCAGTTTTATAAAGTTACTTTATGGATTACACGAGAGAGGCAGGGAGTATATAGAAACATGTATGGAAAGTGTGCTGTGGGCTCTAACAGCACATTTAAAAAGCTATATATGCATTTTGGAGGTGATTGGTTCCCTTTAACCCATGCCGTGGACTAGGATCTTATTCTTCTTTCTTCTTCTTTCTTCTTCTTCTCCTTCCATGCACTGTATGTGGCTGTACAGGTAGGATGCATGTACTGTGTGTGGCTGCTTAGGGAGGAGGTGAAAGAAAAAACTGTTGTTGGGGGGGGGGGGGGGGCTTTCTCATACACAGTCCACCCTCCATTCTACAGCTTCCAGCAGCCTGACAGACACACTGACAATAATCACTCACTGTCAGAGCTGCTGCTGCTGCTCCTCTTCACAGTCCCATCCCTGGCAGCCATAACCCTGCAGGATCCCTCCAGCCCCTGTCACCACATGCTCTCTCCTCTCCTCCTCACACGAGGTATGCCGGACAGTGGAGTACAGGAGGAGGTGTCAGCAGCAGCCTGCAGGAGGAGAGGTGGAGAGAGGAGAACCAGCCCCAGCCGAGCACAGCATTCAGTCACTAAGTGGGCCCCCCAGAAGCAGGCCCACTACAGACATGTGCCATGCTGAGCTGAAACTTCAGAGTCTGAGCCTGGCGGGCCCCTCTATTGGCCTGGGCCCCTGTGCAGCTGAACAGGCTGCACAAGTGATATGTCCGCCACTGACACATGGGGGACTAGAGATAAGCGCATTCGGAGCATGCTCAAATCCAATCATTTGGAATTAGATTACCGGTGGCTGAAGAAGTTTAATGCAGCCCTAGGAAGTTCTGGAAAACATGGATGCAGCCTATGACCTATGGCTCCCTAGGGCTGCATCCAACTTCTTCAGTCTCCGGTAATCAAATTCTGACTAGATCAGACTAGAGCATGCTCCAGTTGCAATCATCTCTAACGAGGAGCTGTCTTCATGGGATAACTCTTCCAAGTCGCCCCCTACTGGCAGGGATATGAATAGCAACCCTATATTTCAGCCATACTTTACAATGACATGGCTAAATATGGATGAAAACTGAAAATAGAACAGAAAGTAACCGATCAGACAGAGATTGCCCCCTCACTAATATTCCTAATTGTTGTAATAAGAATAGGTTGTGCATGTGGTCATTCCTTGTCATTTTTGGCAGCGGTGCTTTCTGGCCGTACACAGTGTTTTTACTGTCCTCGGCTTGTTTCAGTGCGGCCCCTGGACTCCATTGTCGATGACATTTATTCCTCGAATTTTGGTGAGGTTACAGGAAAGCATTTTCCTTGTTGTCATGAAAGCGTATAAGAGATGGAAGCAATGAGCTTTTTACAATGATGCAGGGAGATATAAAACCGGAGTATTTTACTGCGTTCCAATAAATTCTGTCCGCAGATCCAATTGCATAACAACGCACTGGAACAAGCAACTTGTCTAATTCGAATAGGATTATTTTAGGTTTCCTAGAATATACGAGGACCGTCACCCAGTGAACTCTGACAGATTACATTGGGAATCATCAGAAACGGAGGAAATCAGATTGTATTGGTGCTATAAGGTTTTCGTGGGTGGTACCGCCACCCACAGATGAGATGACCCAAGAAAGATGAAATGGCTGTGTAGGTGCTGGGATAAGAATCACAGTCCAGTTAAAATAAATAAACTTCCTTACTGCCAGAATACTTGATATAATGACATACACAGTAAGTTTCAGCTTGATAAGTTCCTTTAGACCTTAGTGACCAGATCGGTGCTGAGAGCTGAGAAGAGTACAGTCGTGCTGACTAGGTTGCATGCTGAGAGGTAGAAAAGGTTGAGAGAAGTAGAGAAGAGGATGTCGAGTCCCAACCCAAAATAATACAGAACTTGAGAACTAGAATGAGTAGAATACTTGAGAGTAGAGAGAATACTTGTGCCCATGTTTTTACTCCTTGGTCTTTGCACGACCTATTGCCCACCAATGTCTGGCAACCCGTCCTAGAGGGTAACACAAGCCCCAAACCTTGTTACCTGAGATGAGCAGAGTGGTCAGAATTTTCTGGTTATACCCATGCTGCAAGATAGAGTATGTATGCTTTTAGCAACTTTGCTCTATCCGGATCAGTTCCTATTTCTTCAGGATACTGTTCTGCACTTTTAGACTTGTTCTCGGCGTGGGCTGGGATGATCCCTGACTTGTCCTCTCTAAGTGTGCGTTCAGCACTGCATAGTGTGTAGAAGTGCTGCTTTCAAGTAAGAAGTGCTCTGTGGTCCCATGTGGGTGCGTCCACTACCACACCTCAGACTACACTACACTGCATTAGTTGTGTTAGTCACGCCTCTTGCTCGCTCCATGTGACAACTTCTACAGCATCTGTAACGTGTGCTGTGAGTGGGTGAGAAGAGAGTGCAAGGAAAATAGAAGGATAGAGATAGGTAGAAAAGAGAAAGAGCTCTCATTGGTGCACAGATCACAGAACCAATAACCCTTTAGACACCACATGTGTGCAAAACTTAGGCATACAGTACCATATACTAGCGACATCTAGTGGCGAAACTTAAGTAATACCTCACCACCACTCATATTTTAAAGTACAGGCTTTTGCAAGAGGTGTAAAGACAGGTAACACACGTGGTGGGACACCACATACAACTAGGTACTTTATGCTTTTTACCCGAATAGACCAACGTCGGTGGGGGGGTGCTGGTGACACAGTCCTTTTTTTTTTTTTAAACGCCGCCTGTTTCCTGCATATGGTGCTGGTTTATTTCCGAGGACCAGTACAAGGAACTAGAGGCGAGCCCCAGGATGACGATCTCCCCTGCTCTCTGTGACAAGGCTCCATTGATTTTAATGAAGCCGCGTCACAGATAAAAGGGGGGTTTCATCACACTGAGGAGCTGCCTCTAGTTCTTTGTGCTGGGCCAGTACTTGGGAATAGAGCGGTGTCATGCGCAGGAACCAGGTTGTGGTTCAAAAAAAGGCCTGCGCCACCGACATCCCCGCATCGACCCTGGTCTGTTCATGTGAAAAACCTAAAGTGATACCAGTGGTATATTTACTTGAAGTGCTGAGTGTTGCACTGCCTCGTCAATCCCCATGCAATCCCTGCTTTATTGTGATACGGTAAACAGATCACTGATCTCAGAGAGACCAGACAAAGAAAACACTGTCGGCTGCTGGTTAAAACGTCCAATACAGTGAAATCCTAGGTGCATTGCCCCCTGGGAAATACAAATATGTAAAAAAAAATAGTCTGAGGAGCCTCATTTAAGATATCCCTCCAGGAAGGGCCCAGCAAGGAGTGGCTCCAGTAAGGAAACCACCAAAACCACTATATTAAGCAGCCCTTTCAGTCAATGCCCAATTCAATTTACAAGGGAAACACCACAGCCATGTATCCATCCATCCACAGACAGCTGTTTCAGGGTGTTGCCACTCATCAGGCATTGCTAGGTGGGAGCAACGCCTAGTAGACCAAAATGACAACCAGATCACTGATCTCAAGGAGACCAACCAAAGAAGACACTGCCTGCTGCTGGTTAAAGCGCTCAATACAGTGAATTCCTAGGTGCATTGCAGTCCAGTGAGGCTTCACAGACTCTTTCTTGCTCAATTGTGACTCAGCTTCCAACATTGAGCTCTGCTTCCAAATCTTGCTCCCGTGCAGTGCGCCTGAATTGTGGCCTTGACTTCCAGTTGCGGTCATGCATGGATAGGGATGGAAGAACCAATGAGAAGTCATTTTTTTTCTACATTCTAGAAGCACAGACTTATGAAAGGCACCGTGTGTCAGCTTTTTTAGATTTTTTTTTTTTTTTTTAGATTTTGCTTTTCCTGACATGAAAAAAAACTTTTGACACACCACAGGGACATGTTGTAGTCTTGATCATTCACCCCAGCCCCCTTGGAGAATGGGTGGGGAGCAGCACACAGTCCCATTCTTAGTGTACTATTACACGGAACGATAATCGTTAAACAAGGGCTGCAGGGACATCGTTACCGATAATCGCTCCAAGTAAAAAATACAACGATCAGCCGATGACAACGATCATCGGCTGATTGTTGATAAAGGTTTGGATGTATTTTCGTTGGGCGTGGACCGCGCACCGCTACGTGTAATAGCGGTGCGCAGCCGGCGACTGACTATATACATTACCTATCCACGTTCCAGGGCTGCTGCTGCGGTCTTCTTCTCCCCGGGTCCTGCGCGCTCTAGCTGCAGAGTGGCCTGTCAGCTGACAGGCCGCCCGGCCAATCACAGGACACGGCGGTCCCGGCCTGTGATTGGCTGAGCGGCTTGTCAGCTGACAGGCCACTCTGCAGCTAGAGCGCGCAGGACCCGGGGAGAAGAAGACGGCAGCAGCAGCCCTGGAATGTGGATAGGTAATGTATGTAGTTTAAACAAGGGCTGCAAGGACATCGGTAACGATGTCCCTGCAGCCCTTGTTTAACGATTATCGGGCCGTGTAATAGGCCCAGTAAACAAGCAGATCGCAAATCGCAAATCGAGCAGATCGCTGTTGGTTTACAGGTATTATCGGGCCCCCATCGGCCCGTGTAATACCACCCTTAATGTTCCCACTGTTAATCATCCATTAGGCCCATAGACGTATAATGGAGTCACTGGATGAAGATCATTGCAAGTCAGGAAGTGAAATAAGATAACGCATGCTTCTCCTGACTTGTTCTCCTGACTTAATATACCAAATTTCATATTAGATTACAAATGAGGGACTCAACTTGTGAATTTCATGGCTTATACTTACTGAAAATCATACTCATATAAATGTATACAATGACATTTGCAATAATCGAATATTAAAAATGGGATGTAGAAATCATCATTCGAGTGGTCATAGGTTTCCCAGTGACTCTAGTGTTTGGGGTAAACACACCTATAATAATCATCATGATCTGAATGTGTTGTAATGGATGACCTAATGGCTGACAGCAATAGAGGAAGCTTACCAAGAATCCTATGAATATTGTCTGACGTGAATCGAGTATATCAGCGATGTGTTTGTTATTAGAGGGATTCATAAAGGGATGTTATATCATCTGACCTCTGTAAAGCCCAATGATCTCTGGCTTCTTTGTCATGAATAAAGCCGTAGGTACGGCACTTGACCCGCGGTTCTATTCATTCCTATGGAGCCACCAGAGAGAGACGAGTATGCCAGAAGAATACTGCACGCGGCTCTCTCTGGCACCTGCATAGGAAAGAATAGAGTGGAGGGTCACATGCCGTACCTGCGGCTCTATTCATGAAAGAAGCCGGAGAGCCCGATATGGAGATCATCGAGGGGTATGGAGGTCGGACCCCGCACAATCTCCTACTTTTTCCCTACTGTGTGAATAGGGGAAAAGTACATTTTTCCTGGAATACCTCTTTAACTTCCCCATTTCTCCTGGTCTCTATTTCCTGATCTTATCTCAACACTGGGAAATGGTTGTCAATAGGAATAGCATTCAGGTTAAAGCTCTATTGACCACTACCTTGACAGTCCTTAGGCTTATTGCAAAGACTTTCAAGATGGCAGTCACGACCATTTGTCAATGGGAGATCACTAAGTCTAAATACCCAACACCTGGACAGTCAATAGGCTTATTGCATGTACTATCAGGGGAACAATCAGCACTATTCAGTTCTTAATGGAGAAAGGACTCAGGTTCAAGTCCGATTAACCACCAATGGCTTGTTGCATAGACTATCAAGGTGGTAGTCATCATTTTCAGTTGTTAATCTTCTAGTTCAAAGCAGAGTTTGAGCGCGCTCTGGTTAGTCTGAACCCAAGTGTGTGGCCTTTTGATTACTGGTGGCTGAAAAATTTGGATGCCACCCCAAGGAGCCTGGGAAAGAATGGATACAGCCTATGGCCTATAGTTGTATCCATGTTTCCAGGCAGTTTAAGGGCTACATCCAACTTCTTCAGCTACTGATAATCAAATGCTGCACGCTCGGATTTGGACGAAGCCTAGCATGCTCAAGGTCCGCTCATCTCTAGTGGTGACCACCCTTTTAATAGTCTAAGCACCAGAACTACTGGCACTGATAACTGGTGAAGGGTGACCTAGGGAAAATTGTAGAAAAAGCTGCAGTGGTGGCTATCAATGGATACAGTTAGCTGGATTGTACCCCCCAGCAACTAGCTGGATTGTACTAGTCCTCTGTAAGTATGCAATATGCACCACTTCTTTAAAGGGGTCCATATTGCAGCAGCAGTGGGCACAGGATGCTGAGGAGGAAGGTATGTGAAGGTGTGTGGACCAGCAGTGGGTACAGGATGCTGAGGAGGAAGGTATGTCTCTTACCTTAATCCTCAGTGCCATTCCCCTGCTGTTAGGTCGGCACCGATCAAGCCCGCCCCCGGTGTGGCCCCCTCCATTGATAATCATTAGAGGATGTGAGCTGGCCAGGGGCCGTATCGGTGATCCGCTCCCAGCCACCCTCCTTCATTGATAACCAATAGAAGTGGCTTATTGTTGTACAGGGGATGGGCTACAGCTACCCCATTTAATAATTATCAATGGAGGGGGCAGGGGCAGCTAGATTGGTGCTTGGAGGGGTGGTAGCAGAGCCCCCAGTGCTCTTAACGCTTATCACAACTAACAGTAGGGGAACGGCTCTGAGGATGAAGGTAAGAAACATACCTTCATCCTCAGCCCCCGTGCCCAGTAGGTTAGAATCCCCTTTAATATCTGCCATCCAAAAAAAGACTAAATAAATATCTGCCCTCTATTATAAAATCTTTAAATATGATATTCCATCTTTTTCCAAATCTGTTTCCATTTTGAACTCTCTTCAGCATACGAGCCCTATCATGAATACTGTAATAATACATAATTGAGGCCAAAAGGTTCTACCTCCTGCTGTAATAACTTCACATTTTACCGTTTTGGCTTTTGACTTTATGTATGAAATCCCCTCCCCCACCCTATCACTAATCAAGGCACCCAATCAAAATGTAGATTTTCGCTGCCACGGTTAATAGAAATCAAAATAGATATGCATTATGAGTATGATCCCGGAGTTTCCGATATCGCAAATGTTTGGTTTGGAATCCGAGAGCCTCCCCAGCTGAAGGGACTATGCTGACTCGAATAATAATAATTGGATATAATCCTCGAAAACTTCTTCGAATTGTTAAATTAGAGGGAGTACAATGAGTAAGTCTTCAGGGTATATCATATGTGATGTGTAATATGATGTTATCTTACTGCGCCGATGCTGCGCTGGTTCTAGTATTGTCTGTATGGGATACATTTTATTAAAGTAGTAATAAGAGAGGGGTGGGATTGAGGAGACGACACAGTGGGTGCACCTGGTGCATGAGAACAAGTGATGTATCGATATATTCTGCACCATAGAAGGTTATTAAATTCATATTATCTACTCTATGAACCTCTTCCACGACCCCAGAAATTTAAATTTTCTTCCGGCTCTCCATCTAAGACCCATAACATTTTTACTTTTTCACTGACAGAGCTGGCATAGATACCCTTATTTCTATTATATAATGTGTTGAAAAAGCCATAAAAATGTTTGTGTTATGCCCATGCCTGTTCTGACCTCGGCGCGGTCCTTGGCTCGTGGTATACAGCCGAGACTGAGCTCTTAGCCATGATTTTGTATTTGGATTCTATCTTTCATTTGAACATGTCTGGGCACTGTCAGAAAACGGCTCAATTCCTTCTGCTTTGGTGATTGATATTGCACCACATCCATCTCTTCCCTGCTCATTTCCTTCTGATCATTTAACAGTTAGGGTCCATTTACACCAAATGATTATCATCCGCATTTCGCCGATTACTGCCCGTTCCGGCCAATTTGATGTAGTAAGTCATGTTAAAAGGCAGCGATCAGCTGACAATGATGTTGGCTGATCGTTGTCTTTAAACATGTTGAATCACAACGATCACGAAAGCGATAGTCTGATGCCCATCACTCCATCCAATAGGAGTGGCGGTAGCAGACCGCTGCTCTCCTCAATGGGCAACCCCATTGATCATCCAGGCTGCCCCTCCCGCAGCTACCCTCAGCCCCCCGCTCACTGTGTGTGTACTAGCCAACAAGTGGGGAATGAGGAGGAAGCGAGTGCTATCACCACAGGTCGGTGCTCACTTCCTCCTCTTAAATGTGCAGTGCTGTTCGCCCAACACCACCGTAGTTATAATTTGATACAAACTTTTTTACTAACACTTCCCACCCTCCAGGGGCCTATTCTAAGCAATTGTTCAATTGTTTATATAATTCAATGCAATGCATATGTATTGAATTGATTTATTAGATAGGTGTTCTGTTGGTAAAGTCTTCCAAAGGCAGACCTTATTAGCAGATCTGTCATGGCAGTCCCCGGGGTCTACCAGAGGCCTGGGGCTGCACTGACAGCCAGTCGCCACCATGGGGTGCCAATTTGACCGACTGAACAGCTGTCAAAACTATTTTGATGTTGCAATTACTTTTGCCTGTAGCATTCAAACAGTTAAATGACCAGCATGATCTCCAAAGTCATTCATTACCAATGAGTGCCATCTGCAGATAGCCTGCATCATACTCCCTCACCTGACCCTTACCATAACTGTATATTATGCATCAGGAGAAGGTTGAAGAGATATTTCTATCTTCTATCCACATGATAGGGAATAACATTTTAACTTGGGATAGTCCCTTTAAGAGTACCAACTCCCAATCCCATGGACTTAAGTCTCTGGTTTAACATCAAACACCAAATTTGTTGCGATCCTGGGATCATGACAATATGTTCTATGACACATTGGCCATATATGCAGTACTTTTTTGCCATTTCTTTCTAATTTATGTTGAATTATTTTGTTCTTCTTAAGTTGAATGTTCTTACCTACTATAATTTGGGCCTCAAGGGCAGGTTAAAAAAAATAAACCGCAAATTCAGAATTAAATGTTGGAATCTAAACCTCTGGTTATACAGAAAATGTTGGAACTCATCCCACAACATAACCGGCATGGCAATGTAGGGATCCTTGACAGAGACAAAAACCTCTTACATGGGTCTCCAGACCCTCATGTCTACGTCATATATCGGCCTATATAAGCCTCTCATTGGCCATTAGAGAGGTTCTTCAATCTCCACAATCTCTAGATGAGTGTTTCTATTAGGGTCAAGCTAAAACTTTCCCGAATTATGGAAGATTATTCCAGTATGTTTACCATTGATTGTCACAACTAAAACTCTTCTCATCTCACACTCTCATAGATTTTCCTTTATCTTAGATTTGGGGTCCTCCTCTTCCTAATTCACGCTTTTAGGAAAAAGCTCCGATATACAATAAGTCTTCTGACCAGATGTCGAAATCATCACTTACATCATACAAAATTGTAAAATAAAAAAAAAAGATTGGCTGCTGTTCACAAAGGACACCTTGAATTTTTTTACGTTTTTCTTTTTTTAAGTTTTGCATGTGCCAGGGAAGGGGGGGGGGGGGTCATCTTGGTCCCAAAACATTGACTATAGAATTTGTCTTTGGGCAATTAATAATTGATTGATACATATAGATTACAAGCAACAAATGCTATAATTTAGACAGAAAACAGTATTGCTTCAATCTTCTACTTTGATTCATGTATCAAAAACAAATTATTTAGTAAGTAGCCACATAAAAGCCTAATACTCCTCCAATAGTCATCCACTGCCTGGGCCAGGTGCAAAATGCATGGACTACAGAATTGTAAGTAGTTAACAGTTATAAAAAAATAGTAAAATAAAAAATACAATAAAGTAAAAATAATAATGCTCAGGCATATAGCATTACTTGCATGTCTCAATTGTAAAACCACAAAAAATCCATTTGTTGGTGGGGATTATTTCTGTGAGGTTGCAATACCTACTGCATTTATTCCCTGTCTTCTCCTCTTTCTGTGGCATCATTCATCACAAGGCAGCACAAGGCAGAATGCAGAGCCAAAGACATTAAAGCGAATGTACTATCACAGGTACTGAAAGTTTTTTGTTTGTTTTTTTGCATTACCTGCCCAGCGCCGGCTACATTCAGTACCTGAGATGGTTAATAAGATTACACATAAGGGATATTTCTTTTTTTTCTTTATTTAAACATTGAATGTATTTGGATTTCTTAAAAATTTGTTGAAAATGCTTGATCCACTGACTACAATATACTGAATTGTGGAATAGAAAATTTGTCCTTAATTGAGTTCATCTATGATCATATCCTTTATGGTTCGTACCAGGTTTCGATGATACATACAATACACATTAAGCGGAACAGATGTCATTTTATGGGTGCGTTCACACCTACAGGATCTGCAGCAGATTTGACGGCGCAGATTTAAATCCGCAGCAGATTTGTTGGCCCAGAGTTACTTTGCATTGAATCTGCAACTTCAAATCTGCGCCATCAAATCTGCTGCAGATCCTTAGAAATAAATGTAAGACTATGGTCTGGTTGGCATCATAGATACTAAACGTTGACCATAGAAAGTCAGCAGGTCAGGAAAGGCGGCAGATAGATATAGTCAGGTAAGAAGACAATTGAACAGAAGAACATCTTGATGATGGGTCACTAATCAGCCTGGGGTGACAGATGTGTGGCATAGGAAGAGAAACTGGTGCATAGTGGCCCCTTAAGAGCCTTGGAATTAAGAATTGAATGTGCAAAAGGCAGCAACTGAGGGTTTAGGCCGGAGTCAGCCAATGCTATGAGGACCTGGTGGATGATGGGCATGCGGGAGAGCAGAAGGTAGGCCACTGTGGCCATCAGGAGAGCAGCGGGTGAGCGTACCATGTGACTATGACTTACCTTCTCTACAGGCACTTCATTGTTTTGAAGTGATTTCAGCATCTTATACTATTTTATTGCGCTATAAAATCTAGTGCAGTATATTAGATCAGGAATTACTGGTGGTTGCTCCAAAACTAGTACATTTTCTTTGTCTTTTTTTTCTTTCTTTCTTTTTTCCAAGGAAACATTGACACCTATCCTGTGTAGCCTTATTTCTTTACTCCTGCTCCAACGCTTTGAGTCTCTTTTATTTCGTTCCTTTCCATTTTAATACAGAAAACGCATAGCCCGTCTTACCCAAAAACTAATTTAGTCAAGACCAGAGGGTTATCCGCCATCATTTCCACTTCTAGGCTGGGTTCACACTACGTATATTTCAGTCAGTATTGCAACCAAAACCAGGAGTGGATTAAAAACACAGAAAGGATCTGTTCACACAATGTTGAAATTGAGTGGATGGCCGCCATATAATGGCAAACAATTGCTGTTATTTTAAAACAACGGACGTTATATTGAAATAATGGCCGTTATTTACTGTTATATGGCGGCCATCCACTCAATTTCTACATTGTGTGAACAGAGCCTTTCTGTGTTTTTAATCCACTCCTGGTTTTGGTTGCAATATGAGGACCACAATACTGACTGAAATATACGTAGTGTGAACCCAGCCCTATAGTGATTGTGATCTGATCCTACAACCTAATCCAGATGCATTGCAGATGGTATCTACAGCAGGTTACTGAGGCTATAGCCATCACAGATCATCTGGAGTAATGTATGGAGGCTAGGAGGGTATATGGATTAATCTTGTCCTTTATAATTTTCCAAATCTAAATACAGCGAAGCGGGGAATATATATTTTTGGATTTAGACTGTAGAATAAAGTACTTAGTTGACAATCTTGACAAGGGAATATAATACATACATTGGAAGATAAGGATAAGAAATGTAAGGTTATGTCTGGGCCACCACACGTCCACGCCTCTCCATAGGATTCAATATCAATCAGGTGTTTTAGGTAGACAAAGCTGAAGATTTTTAACGGTTTTGCGTGCGGCCGCTGTAAGTGATGGTGATCATTCATTTCATCCATTTCTGACTATGTAACACAAGATGGGCTAAAGGCGGCCATAGACATTAGATCAGGGAGGGGAAACTGCGGCCTTCCTGCTGTTACAAAACTACAATTCCCATCATGCCTGGACAGCCAAAGCTAAAGCTTTGGGAATTGTAGTTTTTCAACAGCTGGAAGGTCGCGGGTTCCCATTTCTGCATTAGATAAAAGTAATTGTACATGACATATTGTACTTAAAGGGGTTATCCAGCGCTACAAAAACATGGCCACTTTTCCCCCCTCTCTTATCTCCTGATTGGGTGGGGATTCAAAGTCAGTTCCATTAAAGTAAATGGAGCTTAATTGCAAACCACAGCTAAACTGGAGACAAGAGAGGGGGGGAAAGTGGCCATGTCTTTGTAGCGCTGGATAACCCCTTTAAGGTTAGGGGTAAATTCTGGCTGATATCCAGGTAAATTCTGGCTGATATCCATACAATTTTCTTGTGAAAAATCCCCTAATTTCATGAAAAAAAATTAGCATTTTTCTAACTTTCTAAATTTTCTGCAGTCACTGTTTATTCATGTGATAATATGCATGCAGCAATACTAAATGTGTGTCTCATTGCAATGTAATCTGCCTGTCATAAGCATTGCTGATCAGACTCTGTAGCTATGACAATGGATTCCTTCGGTTGTCATAGCTACCACTGGGGCTGTGCAATCTCTTCGTACAGTCCCAATGATGAACAGACAGAGAATTCTCCCTCTGTTCTGCCCTATAGATGGTGCAATCACAATGATCGTAGCATCTATAGGGTTAACTCCCCTTGCTCTGCCATGACATACCAGGTACGTCATGGGATGCTAAGGGGTTAAAGCATATTCTCATACGTTTCTTTACTGTATATACCCTGTGTGTAAGGCCATACACAATGGGGGAGATTTATCTAACATGGTCTAAACTGGCTCAGTTGCCCCTAGCAACCAATCAGATTCCACCTTTTATTTTCCAAAGAGTCTGTGAGGAATGAAAGGTGGAATCTGATTGGTCGCTAGGGGCAACTCAGCCAGTTCTACTTTACACCAGTTTGATAGGTCTCCCCAATGGTGTATATAGACAATAAGTATACATTGTGTTGTGTTGTTACTATTTAGCATTAACATTGGTCAGACATAGTGGGTGGTGAGGAAAGTTCACACTTTACGTTAAGTGCCTGGCTCCATATCGACGTCCATCACTTCTCTATAAAGTATCCGAGACAACAAAGACACATTCACCATCCTTGGGACTAAGCAAACACTATGGTATATGTTGATGAGATCCATCCTTGAGAGATAAGTGAAATCCCTGGTGGATTAGTGAAATGTTGAGCTGTTTCTGAAGAACAGTCCAGCTTTGTTTTAAGGAAGGAATGGTTAATGCCAAAGGAAACCTAAGCCAAACATAAAGTAAATCAAAGTGATGTGTCATGTGTTGCCTAACAAAGTGTAAAAGCTAAGGAGGAAAGGTTATAGCTGAGCAAAATGCATATCGGATACATGAGTCACATGGGCAAGAACTTTCTATATGCGTCTAGTGTAAAGGAAAAGCATTGACAGATGTAGCAGAGCTGGAGTGCTTATGGAACTGTCTAGTTAGGGGCAAAGGACCCCACCCTCTATGGGCCACAATGGCCTCTTGATCTCCTTATACACCAGGGTCCAGATACAACTACTACTTCTGCACCTCCTTGGCTAACTACATTAGGGAGAAGGGCACCTACTACTTCTCCATTTCCTGGGGCGGCCAACCATGACTCCATTGGAAGAGGATGGAGGACATGGTGAAATGCATGGTTGCTGTGAATCCACCGTGCTACCCAACCAGAGTCTATATCCCACTTCTGGATTCTGAAGCTGATCTCAGCTGCTGGAAGGTAACAGGTAACAGTCCTGATCCCAGTGATCCCAGTGTGGGCAGCTGCTGGCCCAGAGGGGCAAGATGAAACTGTTGCAAAGCATCATGTGACCAAACAACGGCATACAATGGTCCACATGGTAGCAGACAGATGGAAGGGGGGCACTGGCACTAGAAGACAGCATCCCACAGCACAGAACAGATGGACGGACAGGAGTGGAGGCTGGTGCTACAAGTCAGCAGCTTGGCAAATAACCCAGCCCTGTGAGGGTTAAAGAACCAGTAGATCCAGACACTGTGTGTAACAAATCAGTTTAAGGGTACAAACACACACGGCAGGTTTTTTTTTGGTGATATTTTTACAAATTTCCAATTTTACTTTCTATACCATAAAATTGCCCTGAAGTCTTGCAGTTTTTATTTTTACCACTAGGCCTAAAACTAAGCTGAAACTTCCTGTTCTGTCTGTGATGATAAGGAGGAGGCTGCTGGAAAGTGATCTGTTCAGCATTACAGTGCCAGGTGACATTAGTAGATAAATAGACAATAAATGAAGCTTACAGCTCAGCCTCCCCCTCCCTGTGGAATGATCTTTGCACAGGTCACAGAGCATGGCCAGTAATGTTTCCCATCCGTGTCAGTTGGACTGGTCCTGTTTATTGTTGTCTATGGTCATATGAACCATGTCACTAAATGCGGTTAAAACAGCTCTGGCAAGATGACAGCCCCCATAACAGTGTGCAAAATTTTTTTTACAAAAAAATTACATTTAGAAATTAGAAACAGATTGGAGAGAAAGAACATGTTTTATTATCTGTCTGAAACCAGTCATCTCGGTGATATATTCCCTTTAAAAGGTTTGTCTCATAAAGAAAACTCTTGTTCAGATAATAGGGCCTCTATACCATAATGATGGACGTCCATCAGTATCAGCTGGTGAAGATATATCCTCTCAGGCAGTAATAGAGGTTAATGGGCGTCTTCTATTGGAGTCATAGACTTGACCATTGCATGAAACGTCTTATACTTCACCATCACTTCGTATAGTGAGAGAAAGATACGGCTAATGCTTTAGTCTGCAAAGTTTTCTAAACTCTTAATATTAAAAATTTTGGTACACAATTAATTTTAATATAAAGTATAAACTGATCTGATGATCGGTCCCATCCTCGATTCCTTCTCCCCCTTCATTGTGCACACAATGGGCCACAGGACTTACTGTATGCGCTAGATTCATTTGGAACACACACAAGCCAAGTGTGCAAGTATCCTGTACATGGGGGTTCGGATATATAACTTTACTTTTATTGACTTCCCTGTAATATTATTATTATTATTATTATTATTATTATTATTATTATTATTATTATTATTATTATTATTACTTTCACTATAGTATTATTATTATTACTATTATTATTATTATTATTATTATTATTATTATTTAGTATTATATAGTATAGTATAGTATTACTATTACTATCACTATAGTATAGCATTATTATTATTATTATTATTATTATTATTATTATTATTATTATTCTTAGTATTATAGTTTTTTTAAACCCTTTTACATATCCCAAGATGAGTGGTGCAAAATAACAGTCTCATAGTAAAAAAAAAAACGTGTACCTGTGACTGTCATCCATCACCTATAGGCCACCATATGAAAGGGGTTATCTAGGATTGGAAAAGCTAAGCTGATTTATTAAAAAACAGTGCCCCACCTGTCCTCAGGTTGTGCGTGGTATCTGACTCCACTCACTTCATTGGAACTAAAGAGAGTTGTGCTGTTTCTGGAAGAAAGTGGCTATTCTTGTTCTAATTCCAGAAAACGTATAGGTTTGGATTGTGTTTTTATGGTAAATATATTTTTTAAAAGTTTTCCATTTCTATAAAAAAAAAAAACTTAAAATTTAGCAGTTTTTTATTCTGTCCACTAAGCCTAATAATAAGCTGACATTTTCTTTTTTTTTTGGTAGCAATTATTCTCTAGCAGTATGCTCCTTAGCATCACAGACAGCATTGCAATGAAAAGATGAAAAAGGGATAGGGACCAGTATATAGATAAGACATGATTGGGTTATTCCCAATAGGTGATAGTCATAGCTACTCCTCTTCCCTCTGCACAGCTCACAAAGCATGCATACAATCCTCTCCCATCTAAGTGAATAGGGTCAGCTCCAGTCTATTATTTCTTATGGGGCTGCTGTAAAGAATATATAGTAGTTCAGGAAATATGACTGCCCACATAACAATATACAAAAAATAAACAAAAAAATTTAAAAAAGGACGGGGGGGGGGGCAAGTTTGAGTATCTGGACTCTACTGACCAGGGTCTTTACAGCTTCACTTAAAGTGCAACTGTCATATTGTTTTTTTCCCAGAAATCAGTAGTATAAATGATTTTAAGAAACTCTCTATAGTAGGTTTTATTAGGCAAAAAAGTTTTTCTGTACTCAAAAAGCAATTTCCCATCCTCCTCCCCCCTACCACTTCTTATCCGTTCATTATCAGGCGAATCCGTCTTCACTACAGAGAAGCCAGTTAAGACGGGTTCTGCTGTGTCCATTATATCCTATGGAGGGGGAAGGGCCGAGGGAGATGAGTGAGCAGGAAGAAGGGACATGAAGGTCAGCTGTTTATAGACTCTCTGGGCACCTAAAACACTGGATTCGGGGGTCAGAAAGGCCAGTGGTTATCTAGGCACATGCTGAGAGAAGATTGCAGGGTGTTGTGCTGTGCAGGACTGCTCCGTGCCCACTCTCAGCCCCTCCCCTCTCCATAGAGCATAAAGGACCCAGAAATCCTGCTTCTTCTGAAGTGAGGGGGGAGCTAGGAAAACTGCTTTTTCAGTACAGAAGGAAACTCTTTTGATAAATAAAACCTATTACAGAGTTTCCTAAAAACGCTTGTACTATAGATATTTATTGTTTTCAGAAAAATGGCCCTAAAATGACAGTTACGCTTTAAGCTCCAGTTTTGTAGAGAGGAAACCAGTACTCACAGAGAACCTGACCTTGCTGTCATACAATACCTGTAGGGCACACAAAGGAGTTCTAGTGCCAACTTGGAGCCGTCCTTGGTGTTAGTCAGAAATAAAACTAGGCAAGCCCTTTGGCAACACACACAACTTATCCTCCCCCAACTGGAACCTGTAGAAGATTGCATTAGAGACAATGACCCTCGCAGCATGGACAGCATCAAGGCACTACAACACCACCACGTCTGGCACCAGCACAAGGGAGCTCCCCGGGGGAACCAAGATCATCACCATTAATGACCCCCCACCACACACACACAGACTAGTCCAAGAAACATGGGGGACCTGGCGGGATCACTCAAATCTGCTTGACCATGTCCATCTGTGGCACTGCAACGCCCAACGAGCCCACAGGTCTTATATCTTATATCTATGCTCTGTTCCTTTTAAGTTAAGCATCAATCTGTGGGCTATGGTTGCTGCACCACCATGTTGGCTCCAGTATTGTTGCACACAGTAATTATTGGTCTTGGTAAAATACCCTATATAGGAAAGAGGCCTGTTCCAAAATTAGCTTTTTTTTTTTTGCTTTGGTTCTGTTTTAGGGTGTGGGAATCTTTTTGGATTGAATAGGAACAGACTTATTGGAAAATGTGAACTGAACCTTAGCATACTAATAAAACTATAACATACTGTCAAAATGTTATTTATAGATGATGACAGACTGGGGAATTTTGGTTTTATTTATATTTACACCCATTCCATTGAAATTCACTGTATATACTGGTATACAAAGACCAAATGTAATTATAGAAATCTGTGACAGTAATGGAAATGCATAAAATACCACCAGTTTAATTCTTGTATATAGGGACAGTATAATAGCAGTTATAGCCTTGTATATAGGAGCAGTATTATAGTAGTTATATTCTTGTATATAGGAGCAGTATTATAGTAGTTATATTCCTGTATATAGGAGCAGTATTATAGTAGTTATATTCCTGTATATAGGAGGCAGTATTATAGTAGTTATATTCCTGTATATAGGAGCAGTATTATAGTAGTTATATTCTTGTATATAGGAGCAGTATTATAGTAGTTATATTCTTGTATATAGAAGGCAGTATTATAGTAGTTATATTCCTGTATTTAGGAGCAGTATTATAGTAGTTATATTCTTGTATATAGGAGCAGTATTATAGTAGTTATCACGAACTGGAGAGAATGGAACCGCTGCACATCCCATCTATGGCTGATACTAATGCCGCTAGGCCTATATTAAAAATCAACACCAGAGTGTCTGTATATGAATTGATCAAGCCATATTGCCCCGTGTACCACCGCGCAGGTCCTCTGGTCCACACGGGTCCCTACGCTAACTCCACACCGTGTCGGTCAGCGACCGCCAACCCCGCTAAGCGTGCACGTGCAGGGAAGGGAGGCCATGGAACGGCCCTGCAACCCCAATGTCACAGGACCAGACCCAAAAAGCCCCACCAAAACCCAACCAGCACCACCGGCGGGGAAGGCTGCCCCCAAACAACACAAGTATGGATATGGTATTACACTTACCATTGCTGCTCTCACAGAATGGGGAAGACATAAGGTACTGACATGTGAGCACAGGCATCTCCTGCTAATTTTGGTCATGTGGGTCTTATAAAGGAGTGCCAGCTGTTCAGAGATGGAGAACTGTAAAACACGGACTGGAGAGAAAGGAACGGCTGCCTATCCCATCTATGGCTGATACTAATGCCGCTAGGCCTATATTAAAAATCAACACCAGAGTGTCTGTATATGATTTGATCGAGCCATAATAGCCCTGTGTACCAACATGCAGGTCCTCTGGTTCACACGGGTCCCTACGCTAACTCCACACCGTGTCGGTTAGTGTCCGCCGCCCCCGCAAAGCGTGCACATGCAGGGAAGGGGGGCCATGGAACGGCCCTGCAACCCCCATGTCACAGGACCAGACCCAAAAAGCCCCACCAGAACTCGGCCAGCACCACCGGCGGGGAAGGCTGCCCCCAAACGACACAAGTATGGATATGGTATTACACTTACCACTGCTGCTCTCACAGAATGGGGAAGACATAAGGTACTGACATGTGAGCACAGGCATATCCTGATAATTTTGGTCATGTGGGTCTTATAAATGGAGAATTGTAAAACACGGACTGGAGAGAAAGGAACGGCTGCACATCCCATCTATGGCTGATACTAATGCCCCTAGGCCTATATTAAAAATCAACACCAGAGTGTCTGTATATAATTTGATCAAGCCATAATAGCCGCCTGTACCAATAGTAGTTATATTCTTGTATATAGGAGCAGTATTATAGTAGTTATATTCTTGTATATAGGGGGCAGTATTATAGTATTTATATTCTTGTATATAGGGGGCAGTATTATAGTAGTTATAGTCCATAGAAAGTTGTAGACGATGCTTCCATCCTTATAAAAAACACTATTTATTCATATCAGGTATAAAAATCATACAGACGGACAAAGTGCTGCGACGCATTTCGACGTATACATAGAGGGCAGTATTATAGTAGTTATGGTTCAGGGAAGAAAAAGAGTGCTGCACCTCACACCTATGGCTGATACTAGTACCTCTCGGCTGCATAAAAAACATCAGAATTCTGTATGTGAATTGATCAAGCCACACTGCCCCATGTACCTCGTGCAGGTATCTGATACACATGGGTCCCTACACTAAGTCCACACTGTGCCAGTCAGCGACCACCACCCCCGCAGGCGTGCACAGTCAGGGAAGGGAGGCCATGGAACGGCCCTGCAACCCCCATGCCACAGGACCAGACCCAAAAATGCCACACCAAAACCCAGCCAGCACCACCACCGGGGGAAGCTGCCCCCAAACAGCACAAGTCTGGATAAGGTATTGCACTCACCACAGCTATCAAAGATAGAATGGGACAGACAGGAGGGATTAAAACCATGAGCACTCAGGTGTGGACCAGAGGACCTGCGCGGTGGTACACGGGGCAATATGGCTTGATCAATTCATATACAGACACTCTGGTGTTGATTTTTAATATAGGCCTAGCGGCATTAGTATCAGCCATAGATGGGATGTGCAGCGGTTCCATTCTCTCCAGTTCGTGTTTTGCAATTCTCCCTCTCTGAACAGCTCGCACTCCTTTATAAGACCCACATGACCAAAATTAGCAGGATATGTCTGTGCTCACATGTCTGGACCCTATGTCTTCCCCATTCTATGAGAGCAGCAATGGTAAGTGTAATACCATATCCATACTTGTGTCGCTTGGGGGCAGCCTTCCCCGCCGGTGGTGCTGGTTGGGTTTTGGTGGGGCTTATTGGGTCTGGTCCTGTGACATTGGGGTTGCAGGGCCGTTCCATGGCCTCCCTTCCCTGCACGTGCACGCTTTGCGGGGTTGGCGGTCGCTGACCGACACGGTGTGGAGTTAGCGTAGGGACCCGTGTGGACCAGAGGACCTGCGCGGTGGTACACGGGGCAATATGGCTTGATCAATTCATATACAGACACTCTGGTGTTGATTTTTAATATAGGCCTAGCGGCATTAGTATCAGCCATAGATGGGATGTGCAGCCGTTCCACTCTCTCCAGTTCGTATTATAGTAGTTATATTCTTGTATATAGGAACAGTATTATAGTAGTTATATTCTTGTATATAGGAGGCAGTATTATAGTAGTTATATTCTTGTATATAGTAGCAGTATTATAGTAGTTATATTCTTGCATATACTGTAGGAACAGTATTATAGTAGTTATATTCTGGTATATAGGAGCAGTATTATAGTAGTTATATTCTTGTATATAGGGGGCAGTATTATAGTAGTTATATTCTTGTATATAGGAGCAGTATTATAGTAGTTATATTCTTGTATATAGGGGGCAGTATTATAGTAGTTATATTCTTGTATATAGGAGCAGTATTATAGTAGTTATATTCTTGTATATAGGAGCAGTATTATAGTAGTTATATTCTTGTATATAGGGGGCAGAATTATAGTAGTTATATTCTTGTATATAGGAGCAGTATTATAGTAGTTATATTCTTGTATATAGGGGGCAGTATTATAGTAGTTATATTCTTATACTGTGTATAGGAGCAGTATTATAGTAGTTATATTCTGGTATATAGGGGGCAGTATGATAGTAGTTATATTCTTGTATATAAAAGCAGTATTATAGTAGTTATATTCGTGTACATAGGAGCATTACTATTTTCTGAGGATGCCTTATTTTTGGGGAAACATTGTAGGATCAGTAATATAGTAATTTTTCTATATCTGCTCCGCTTAAACAATGCAACAGTTCATAACATATAAAGACTATAATTAGGCAAATACAATGTTTAATTCATGATGCAAATAATTCCATACTAAGCAATTAACCCACAATGTGTAGATAACCCCTATCTATTTATAAACCAGGGCCATCACATTGTGTCACATACTCACTATTGAGCTTAATAGGCAGGTAGGCTTATTGTAAGACAGTGTCACTTAAGATATTCAGTAAGACACCAAAGGGATACTAAAAATAGTAAATGCAAAGTATTTTCTGTATACCCCCAATACCCATATTAAAGGGTGTTAATTGGCATCTACTGGAGGAGAATGCTGTCAGAAGCACTTTTCTATATTAAGCCTTTTAAGTAGTGTTATTCATTGAAAAAGAGCTGATAATTTACTGACAGTATATAAGATTTTAAACGCATAATAACAAATTAGGGGTTGTCTGAGGAATAACTTTTACAGTGGATATAAACATAAAAAAAGTACTCACCTACCCCAATCCACTGACATTCTGGCAGTTCCAGGATGGCTCCGGCACTTCCAGGTCTCAGTCTTAAAACAAGTAAATCACTGCTCAGCCAATTAGAGGCTGATGTGAGTCACCATTCCACTGATTGGCTGAGTAGGCTCTTCCTGATGTTGATACTGAGACTTCTGCTGAATAGCATGACTAAAACAGTTGAAAGGGATCAGGGCAGGTGAGTACTTATCTGGAGAAGCCCTTAGGATAATTTCACACGTCCGGGTCCGCAGCGGATCCCTGCCCAGTAAACTCTATGGGCAGACAAACTTGCAGCAGGATGCACATCCCGCTGGGAGTTTGTCTGCAGCCCGCCCCGTAAACCCCCTGCCGCCGGAGTGTATATATCACCTGGTCCCCCCTCCGGCTTGCTTCGGGGCTCCCGGTGTCTTCACATTCCACTCGGCTAATCAGTGTGCAGCGCACTGATTGGCCGAGCGGGACGTGCCAGGAACCCCCGAAGCAAGCCGGAGCGGGGACAGGATCCAGTGGCCGGGGGGTTAACGGGGCGGCCTGCGGACGAACTCGCAGCGGGATGTGCATCCTGCTGCGAGTTTGTCTGCCCATAGAGTTTACTGGGCAGGGATCCGCAGCGGACCCGGACGTGTGAAATTATCCTAAGGGCTTCTCCAGATAAGTACTCACCTGCCCTGATCCCTTTCAACTGTTTTAGTCATGCTATTCAGCAGAAGTCTCAGTATCAACATCAGGAAGAGCCTACTCAGCCAATCAGTGGAATGGTGACTCACATCAGCCTCTAATTGGCTGAGCAGTGATTAACGGGGCGGCCTGCGGACAAACTCGCAGCGGGATGTGCATCCTGCTGCGAGTTTGTCTGCCCATAGAGTTTACTGGGCAGGGATCCGCAGCGAGTCTGGTACGTGTGAACGTACCCTTAAGGTTAATCATCATACATTGTACTTGTCTTGTCTTATGCTGCGTTTACACGGAGCGATAATTCGCCCCATCGTACGATTAACAATTTCAAAGTAACCATTTTTTTTTTACGATATATCGTACAGAAAAATCGTTTTGCAATCGCTTAAGTCTATCTCGCACACAGGTTAGATCTGTGAATGTTTTGCGAACGACCAACGATGATTTGAGAACATGTTCAAAAATCAAAATGAACGATTTCTCGCTCATTTCTTGATCGTTCGCTGCGTTTACATGTACGATTATAGTTCGAATTCGATCGTTATCGTGCAAATTCGCACGATAATCGCTCCGTGTAAAGGCAGCATAAGTCTAAGTACTTAGTACTTAGTCTTGTCTCATAACTGGAAATGATCTGGAGTCCTGGGGTATAAGTAGTGGGCTCTCCAGAATATCATGTAACGTGGTCATATTTTCACATGGCTTCCCAAGCAATCTCCTCTCCAAATTCTAATATTTTTTTAAAGCAGCTTTGGTTTTCTGTTTTTTTTCTTAACATTTCATTTTGATCCTTGGAGGCTTTTTATCTGTTTCTTATTCGTCGTCTCACTACAAACACTGCTGTAAATTACGAGGTGGATCATTGGAGCTGTCATAATGTGGTGTCTAAATATGACCAAACCCCAAACCTCAACTAGAAACAATTGATTTAATATATGAGTATTGTGCTCGAGAGCTAAATAGATCACCCTGGGAAGAAAAGAAGAACTGCTAGGGTTTCTCAAAAGACATATATTATCCCTTATATAGTTTGGAATCTCCAGTTAACAGCTGTATTAACCCTTTCCCTGACAAGGAAGATATTTGTAATGTCTATGGGGGAGATTTATCAAACATGGTGTAAAGTGAAACTGGCTCAGTTGCCCCTAGCAACCAATCAGATCCCACCTTTCATTTTCCAAAGAGTCTGTGAGGAATGAAAGGTGGAATCTGATTGGTTGCTAGGGGCAACTGAGCCAGTTTCACTTTACACCATGTTTGATAAATCTCCCCCCTTACCTCTCCCCGCTCCTGGTCTTCTCTCTTGTGCTCCGCAGCTTCCCGGTCCCAGCGGCGGACCTGGAAGTTGCGGAGCACAAGAGAGAAGACCTGGAGCGGGGAGAGGTAAGGTGTCAGGTGTTTTGGCAAGGGCTGCATGGACATCGCTAACGATGTCCATGCAGCCTTTACTGCCCAATTATCAGGTTGTCTAATAGGTCCAGTAAATAATCGCCGATCTAGAAGATCGGTGATCATTTGCTAAAATGATCGCTTCATAGTCGGCCCGTGTAATAGTACCCTAACCTGATCAAGGTCTGCTATTGAATATGCACAACTCTATGGAGAGCAGTTCATGTAAATTGCAGCCAGACTGGTAACCCTAGCATACAGCACCCGTCACTACGCGATGACTTCAATGTAATAGCTTTCAACCTCAGAGTATTGATCACCTTTGCAGCCTTGCCGCAGACAAGTAGCAAATACCCACTTCTCAAATGGATGCATTATTTCACAACTTCTAACCATATATTTGCAAGTGTGAACAGAGCAACGTATTTCTACGCCCATCTGGCATCTTCCTCAGGGTTCTGAGGAAGAGGCCAGATTGGCGTGGAAACCCGTTAATCTGTTCACACTTGCAAATTGTTAGGGCCACGTGCTTCGGACCGCCACCGCACCCTCTCTCCCGCTCCTGCAGCAGCCGGTGCTGCTGTTGCTTCGGCCCCAGGGGGGCGCCTCACCTCACCGCGCTCCTGCCCGTCGCTGTGCCGGCCGGCGCGCGCGTCCCCACCTCCTAGGGCGCGCACGCGCTGGCTGTCTCAGATTTAAAGGGGTAGTGCGCTCCTAATTGGCTTGAATGTTAATCACTCCCCTATAAGTTCCAGCCCTGCCCCCTTCCAGGTGTTGGAGCCTCTACATGCTTCCCATAGCGTTTGGCCCAGCTCCCTGTTGTTCCTGATTCCTGTCCGCTACCTGGTCCCTAGTCCTTGTTCCTGATTCCTGTCCGCTACCTGGTCCCTAGTCCTCGTTCCTGGTTCCTGCTCCTCTGTTTCACTATTGCTCCTGTGTTCAGCCTGTCACCTGCGGTTACGCCTACAGACCTCTGCCAGCACCATCTCCTGCCTACTGCTCCTGCCACGCCTCGCCTGCCGTCACTAGCAACCAAGCCAGGGGTAGCGACCTGGGGGTCGCCTGCCGCAGCAAGTCCATCCCGCCTTGCGGCGGGCTCTGGTGAAAACCAGCGGCCCCTTAGACTCCGCTCCCTGGTGAGGTTAGTGCCATCGCTAGTGACGGTCCAGTGGATCCACTACTCCAGGCGTTACACAAATGTATGGTTTGAAGTAGTGAAATTAAAAGTGCTATGATTTATTGTTAATTGTGGGGAAAATCCTGTCAATAATATGGTCAAGCATGGCGAAGCACCTGACCAGGCTCCTCCCTCTATGTCATGGGTCTCCAAACTGCGGCCCTCCAGCCGAAGCCACAACTCCCATCATGCCGGGACAGCTTAAGCTTTGGATTTGGTTGTCCAGGCATGATGGGAAATGTAGTTTTGCAACAGCTGTAGGGCCGCAGTTCGGAGACCCATGCACTATGTCCTTCTTAGGCATTTGATGGTGCAGTGGAGAACGCAGAGGTACGATCATGGTCAGGTGCTTATCCATGCTTGACCATATTATGGATGGGATCGCTTTGTCAGAATACAGAGCAAAATGGCACAACATGAAGGAGGGGCTTCTTATTTTAGTACTACGGGGCATAAGGGATGCTGCTGTAGGTGCAGTGTTTACCCTTGATAATTTTACTATATTGGGGCCAACCTCTTCAATGGCATCAAAAAGCTTAAATATTCTGACATAGCAAAGCCATATAGACAGTGCAGCAGGTTATGTTGTATGCCTTACGGCAGCTTCAACATGTGACATGCAATGTCAGAGAAATATGATAGACTATTACAGTCTCCAAGAAGTGAAGAAGTACAGCCCCTACCCTCAAAGAACAGGGAGTATGGGGGAACTGTATACAGAGCCTTAGCTGTGTCTATAGTGTTTATACCCAGCCTTATGGAAACCTCTCAAAGCACAATAAAGCTGTCATGAAATCACCTGTCCTCTACTAACTCTGTCTCAGTCTACACAGCAAAGCTTAGATGTGCTTCTTGTTGTACTCTTGTAGTATTTTTAATGCTTACAGCCTGTTTTTGGAATAAAAAATATTCTGCTATTTTGACCTCTTGTTGGGTAAATAAGTGATTAATTTCTGTAGAGGGGCTAGTGGTCATTCCCCTTGAAAAGCCGTCAGCAACTCCTGATCTCTCTATACTCATGAACATGTATCATGATCATGTATAATTCTAGTGATACTACGCCTACTTTTCGGCAAAGATTTAGCTCTTTTTATTTCCTTTGCCCAAAATATATCGGGAATCTCTGGGGATTTCTCTGGAGTTTCTGGGGAGGAGGAGTCTATAAAGTTTCTAATAAAGCTGTTTTTTGAATGTGAGTTTTACGATATTTATGGGCCAGCTGGCAAGAAACATGACTGATTGGCATGAAGAAATGGAAAAAAAGATTTCACCATGGCTTCAACTACCAAATCTCGGCAACGTGAGTCGATTTTACGAGAACTCTAGGCCATGACATCATATTTTGCCTCTTAGTGACAATATTTTCGTAACGCCCTTTTTATGTTCTTTATATTTCATTGTCGTAACTGGGCTGTTAGTGTTGGAGAAAGACAAAAAGTCGAGAGATGAAACGTGTTGTATTGAGATTTAACACCCACTTGGGGAACTGAGATGGGGATTTCGTGAAGGACAAGTGAGGGAATAATATAGTCAGTGCCAGATATTTGGTCTTCTATAGGACTGTATATGGTCAGGAATGGTGGCCAATACTTGTCTTAGAACAGCAATTCCTATTTCTCCTGCACTACCTCAGCCGTGTACTCCTATCATTGAGGAAGTCTCGGGCTGTCACGATTGATCCTGAGCCAAGGTGTTCATCAGTCTACAAGTGGCAGTGATGAAGCAGAGAGCTGATGGCTCTCTTCTCTGTCACAGCTTTCAGCTGCCAATGCAGATCCAGTTCAAAGGACTTGTGTCCAGGGGCTAGGTCCCATTAGGTCCCATTAGGTCCCATAGCAGCTATGTTCACTGCCTCCATTGGGAGTACAGCTCTGAATTTCAAGTGCAGGGGTGTCGAAGGCATAACCTGAAGCTTTTGGGTCCCAATGCAAAATCTGTAGCAGGGTCCCTCTCTGTTTATGGACTTTAGCCCCTCTCTACAAAGTAGAGCTAGGAGATTAAAGGGGAACTCTCAGCAGGTTAGACGAATCTTCCTAGTGCTCACGGGGGGCTGAGGATGAAGGGATGTCTCTTATCTTCATCCTTGGCATTGTTCCCCTGCAGTTGGTTGTGAAATCTGTTGCCCGGTGAGTTTGTTAGGAGCACTGGGGGCTACCACCTCGAACACCGACCCGGCCCACCCCTGGGAAGCCCGCTCTGTTTTTAATCATTAGAAGAGGTGGTATGGCCTAAGGTGGGTTGATCTGCTCCTTACGAGCTAACAGAGCAATAGATTTCACAACAAACTGCACGAGAATGGTGCTGAGGATGAAGGTAAGAGACATACCTTCATCCTCAGCGCACCATGCCCACTAGGGAGCTCATAGCAGGTCAGATTCATGTAACCTGCTGATAGTTCTGTGTGATTTCTCACTCTGAAACCCCTATATCCTGGTACCTGATAATAAGAATGAGCAGAAGACTGAGGTCACCAAAAAGGAATTGGGGGGGGGGGGGGGGCTCTCAATATTGGGGTCCTCTAACTTTTAGTTACCTTCAGTTCATTTTACAACAATTACTTTGTATTATGCTGGTTCTATAATATAGGATTATGGGATTGTGGTGACTGAAGCGAACATGTAGCCCTTGGCTCAAGCTTCATTTTTCTTTCCTGTAGATATGGAGATTGTGCTCTGAACTCTATACCGTAAACCTTTATAGATTCCAGGAACTCTACATTAACTCAAAATGAGTATTGGCCCTGAAAACCATTTTGTTATAAAGTCAATTTCCCCGACGCCTGTTTCCCTTCACAATAGACCCTCAGAGAAAGTGGTTTGTTGCTGGAGCTAAATGGACTCCACTTCCTCTGTAGTTTACAGTCATTACGCCGCTTTAGCTTCCAGTCAAACATATTCACAAATTAACTAAAGTACCAATAAAGTTTGTGGTTTTAAATCCGGCTTTGCTAGAAAGCAGAACATGCAAAATGATAACATAAAACATGAAAAGATCCGGCCCATGACGTCACGTAGACTGCAGGCGTGGATGCTGCGCGGCCTATTGGTTATCGCTGCACAGTTCACTCTTATTTTTCTGGATCTACACTAACAATGATCTGGCATGACAACAATCCAAATGTTTTATATACTTTTTTTTAACTATATTGCCAACATATGCCATAATGCTGTACAGGTTTAAAGGGAATCTGACAGTAGGTGTATGCTGCCTTAAATGAGGGCAGCATAAACTAAAAACAGATCTGTGTATTACTTAGCTGTTCTCCTAATATGCAGGAGAATAGGATTCTTGCCACACCCCTCTCCCTGCCCTCCAGCTGCTGATGGACAGTCAACTGACTATGCACAGCATGGATAGATAAATGCCAATCAGCAGCTGGTGGGCGAAGTTTTCAGCTTCTCATGAATACCCAGGACTACTGAGCTCATGCACATAATAGAGAAGACTACTTATTGTCCATGTTATTCAGGAGGATATCTCTGGATCAGCTGCACAGAACAATATAAGTGATACATCATTCTGTTCAGCTTCATTGTCAGTAGTTTATGCTACGCTGAGATAGGACATCATAAACCTGCTGACAGAGGCTCTTTAACCTGCTTGAGATGATGGTGATAACTTTTCTGCTATTTGCAGATAACCCTTATACTTTATGCAGAGTCCTATTATTTAATTTGTACCTGTCACATAGAGCAGGAAGAAGCGCATAGTAGAGCGCTTCACTTGCCCGCTGTAAATTATCTACGTCCAGAGAATGGGGCTGTTTGATGGAAAACGCTGTGAGCCAGGGAGTGAAATATGCTCCCACCCTCTTCTCCCAGACCATCATAATGATTGCTGGGGGTCTCACCGATGGATCATGTGACTTGTGACATGTTTTTCTAAAGGTTAGTGCCCATTTTTGTTTTTCCTTACATGGCAAAGGGGGTCCAAAACTATGTCTACATCCCCTATAGCTTTACTCTTGGATTTATAATGTACACTGGTAGACTATATAAGAAAACCAAGAAGACCAAAGACCAAGAAGCACACACAAAGAAGAATAGAGGCCAGAGAGCCTCCTTTACGAAAACCCAGCGTTACCCTTTCAAAATTCTTCAAACCTGCCAATTTTTCACAATCCTATTGGAATATATGATCCTGATATGCCAGCAATGCCTTTAAGTGGTGTTATTCCTATTGACACCACCAGGTGTCCACACATGGGCGGAGTGAATCAATGGTTTCAGTGTAAAATTGTCTGCTCCAAAATTTGTGACTGTTCCTGCCAATTCCAAGGTGCTCTTGTCCCCCTACCCTTAAAGGGGTACTCCACCGAAAAGCTTTTTGCCAGTAATTGAAACACATTACAAAGTTATATAACTTTGTAATATGTTTCAATCACCTATCTGCCCCCCTTCCCTATGTTTTCCCCCTGAATCTCCCACTAGGAAATGAAGTAAACTAATTCTTATCTGATATCTGTTGACCCCAGGCTGCTCTTTGGCAGCCATTTTGTAACAATGACATCATCAAGATGGAGGTGGGTCTAAGCCCTGTTAAGCCAGCCTCCCTTTGTCAGATGACTCAAGTTGCTCAGCTCTGATTGGCTGAACAAGCTGTAAGCCATCTAACAGTTTTACAGAGTCAGTTAGACATCACAGGAGACAAAGTGTATCATGGGAAAGCCCAAACCAGGAAGTGAAGAAAAAACGAAGACACCAACTGAAGCTTCAGGGACCTGCAACCAGCGGGAAATTCAAACGAAGACAGACTCAGGAGGGATTGTAAGTGTAAAATCTATTTATGATTGATTGTTTTTTTGATCAGTGCCGGAGTACCCCTTTAATCAATGGTAAGAATCTATGGGATGGGGGTATTGGAGCCTACTCCCCCAGGTGTCTGTAATCCCTATGTATACGCCTTACATCAGCACATGATACATCCAGTGTCTGACTCCAGACTGTAAAGTGCTCCAGATGTGTCTGTTCAGGTCTCCCGGTCCCCGGTTGCTTGCGTGAATATATAGGCAGAGCTTCCTTTTCCTAATTCCAGAAGTAATTATGGTTTGTTTAATGCCGACCCATCACACGTACAAACATTTCAAGTCCGAGATGTTTTTATTGTGGTCACTTTAAGATGCTGGGATGTCAGAGCCGGCCCTGAGCAGATCAATCACTGCTTATTCTCATTCTTGTGGGGTGAGGCACAATGCTCAGCACTATGTCATTCTCACAGCTTCTCTCTCCTCCCAGACCCATGTCCACCGGGCAGGGAAACGAGTGGGACGAGCGGACGCTGCTTTTATGTCCTGCCAGAGCTTGTATCTCTGTATCAGTGGTCACTATGATAAAGGGGGCGAATATCAGGCCGGGGTGGCCCACCAGCGGATTGTCATGTAGGCTCACACTCTCAGATGTTAGATCCTATCCAACAGTGCGGGTATATATGGGAACACAACAGTGCGGGTATATATGGGAACACAACAGTGCGGGTATATATGGGAACACAACAGTGCGGATATATATGGGAACACAACAGTGCGGGTATATATGGGAACACAACAGTGCAGATATATATGGGAACACAACAGTGCGGGTATATATGGGAACACAACAGTGCGGGTATATATGGGAACACAACAGTGCGGATATATATGGGAACACAACAGTGCGGGTATATATGGGAACACAACAGTGCAGATATATATGGGAACACAACAGTGCGGGTATATATGGGAACACAACAGTGCGGGTATATATGGGAACACAACAGTGCGGGTATATATGGGAACACAACAGTGCAGGTATATATGGGAACACAACAGTGCGGATATATATGGGAACACAACAGTGCGGGTATATATGGGAACACAACAGTGCGGGTATATATGGGAACACAACAGTGCAGGTATATATATATATGGGACCACAATATTGCACGTATATATAGGGCTACAATAGCGTGGTTATATGGGAACACAATACTGCGGGTATATATGGGGCCACAATAGTGCAGGTATATATGGAGCCACAATAGTGCAGGTATATATAGGAACACAATAGCACAGGTATATATGGGGCCACAATAGTGCAGATACATATGGGAACACAATAGTGCAGGTATATATGGGAACACAATAGTGCAGATACATATGGGAACACAATAGTGCAGGTATATATGGGAACACAATAGTGCAGATATATATGGGAACACAACAGTGCGGGTATATATGGGAACACAATAGCGCAGGTATATATGGGAACACAATAGTGCAGATATATATGGGAACACAACAGTGCGGGTATATATGGGAACACAATAGCGCAGGTATATATGGGGCCACAATAGTGCGAGTATATGTGGGAACACAATAATGCAGGTATATATGGGGCCACAATAGTGCGAGTATATGTGGGAACACAATAATGCAGGTATATATGGGAACACAATAGTGCAGGTATATATGGGGCCACAATAGTGCAGGTATATATGGGGCCACAATAGTGCTGTCATATGTGGAACCATGGTAGCACTGTCATCTGTGGGACTGCAATAGTGCTGTTATCTATGGGAAAACAAAAGTGCTGTCATGTATGGGACCGCAATAGCGCTATCATGTATTTAACCACAATCAAACTGTCATTTATGGGAGCACAATACTGCCATATATTGGCCCACAATAGTGCTGTCAGGAACGGGATGAAAATAATACTGTCATCTATGGGACCAAATCAGTGCTGTCATTATGGCAGATACAGATATTCCTATGAGGCTGTATCCATGTCTTTCAGGCAGCCTCAGGACTTTATCCAACTTCAGCAGCCGCTAGTGATCAAATACTGCACGCTTGGGTCCGGATGAAGTCAAGCACGCTCAAAGTTCGCTCAACTCTAGTCAGTTTCTTACTGTTTAATGGTTTAAGAAAATAACCTAAAAAAATAAATAAAAATAAATAAATAAATAAAAAAAAAATAATAATAATAAATTATAATAATGAAAATAATAAATAATAATAATAAATAGTGGTAGTAGTAGTAGTAATAGTAATAATAATAATAATAATACATTTTAATAATGAAAATAATAAATAGTAAAAGTAATAATAATAATAATAATAATAATAGTAAATAAATAATAATAAATGTTTTATCGGCTGTATATATTTTTGAATTTATACTGCTACTGTTACTTTTCTTCTATACTAATGTTATATTATATGAAAACTCAATAAAATGTTTGAAAAACATAAATGATAATAATGAAAATAATAAATAATAAATTGTGGTTAAAAAAAATAATACTAATAATAATAATAATAATAATAAATATTACTAGTAAATAAATAATAGTAATAATAAATAATACATGATAATAATAGTAATAATAAATAATAATAATAATAATAATAATGATACTAGTAAATTAATAATAATAATAATAATAATAATAATAATAATAATAATAATAATAATAATAATAATAGTAAATAAATAATAGTAATAATAATAATTAAATAACAATAATAATAATAATAATAATAATAATAACCACCATCATCATCAGCAGCAGCTATCATGTAATGAGCTGTAATAAGGCGGTGAGCTGCTGCTGGTGGAGATCGCCCCCTGCTTACCACTGTTATAATGAAGCATATCTATAGCACGCTCACGTCCGCTCACAGAAGTCAGACTGGGGTTGCTGTTTGCTTCTTGTTTCTAAGCTAAATCAACAGAGAAACCATTAATAAGAGAAGGATGGGACCATCTGGATACCGAGTGGCGTAAGCAACCCAAGCTTTTAAGGAGCCATGACAACCATTCACGAAAGCAGACAGAAATGCATTGTATGTACACAGTCTGAACAAGAGTTTACTATGTGTAGCTATTTTCCAGATTCGACTCCAAACAGAACAGATTTAAGCCATCTATTGTGGAGGGATCTTCCTGGGAGCAGAAGCCGCTTCCTTCTGCTCACACGGGATGTGTGTATCTAGTGGCGGGAGGCTCCGCGGATGTCAGGGCGGCCAGTCCGGCTATGTTGGCTCACTTGTCCAGAGCTGTCACAGCTCCAATAGGTTGTAAGTTAGTAGGAGAGAAGCCCGAAATGAATGGGTTGTGCGATACAAAGCGCTGCTGAACATGAATGCTGCAATTGACTCTATGAGAAAAGTAGCTAGAGACGGTCCTATAAACTGCAAATATTACCTAAGGAGAGAAGGGACAACCATTATTTTATAGACATTGGGGAAAATTTATCAAACATGGTGAAAAGTGAAACTGGCTCAGTTGCCCCTAGCAACCAATCAGATTCCATGTTTCATTCCTCACAGACTCTCTGGAAAATGAAAGGTGGAATCTGATTGGTTGCTAGGGGCAACTGAGCCAGTTTCCCTTTACACCATGTTTGATAATGGTGTAGAATATTGAGAATATTCTTCTTTTCACTTATACAGTGCAGTATATGCTGTTAATATTAGAGAATAATGTACAGGCTCTTTTTATACCTTGCGTTTACCTGTTTTAGCTGACGTGTGGGTTTTTCAGCCATATTGATTTGTATTTTCCCACTGAAATGATTTTCTAATGCGGTAGAAATTTCTGATGAATCCTTTGGCCTTGTACAGAAACAAGGTTGCAGTCTCATAACTGCAGGTCGGCTAGACTGCTGGTGGTAGGGGCCGGCCAGAAGAGACTCATGGGTTGGTCTCAGTTCACCTTATATGCAGTTGATGTATTTTCTTGTATAAAGGGAAACTATTAGCAGGTTAGATTCTGCTCTGTGGGGAAAAAGGGAGAAAAATTTTATTTAGACTGAAGTCAAGGTGTCTTTCCCAATCAGTACCGTGTTGTTTTGTCTTCCCAATTCGCCCTTGGTTATGACCACCTTAAGGTATCCACTGAGATGGTCGAGCATGCTCAGTTCAACTGTGTATTGCATATTAGTCTTTAATGTGTAGAGTACTGTAGAATGTGTGCTCTAGGGCGAGAAGAATCCAGGAATTGATCTGATCCATGAGGGACAAGAACTGCACAGTGATGTAGGTCATTATATTTATAAAGCAGCACATTTATGTAGGGGATACACAACTTTGCTTAGTGGGATTTGCCCTTTAAGGGCCAGTTCTGAGTAATCAGTGCTGAATCCACAAGGAAAGTGTTCCGCCCGGATTCACCTCTGGCAGAATTCCATGCTTATTCATTTTTTCATTTAATAAAAGTCATTCATTTTTTCCAATTCTGCGCGGAATCCGTGCTGATTCCTTGCTGAAAAAATTCAGAACAGAAACTTACTGTGTGAACTTACTATGTGAACTGCGGAACGCAAATTCCATTGAACTCAATGCAATTTGGCTCTGCACTTAATTTTCAGGGGAATTTTCAGTGAGGAATCAGCACTGAAATTCAGAGCTGATTCCTCAGTATTAGGGATGAGTATTTCGTTAAAATCGTAACGGCGTATTGTTTTCACAGAATGGAAGAGGATATAAGGAATTATTACTCCTATAATCCCTTTTATCCTGTTATTATGTAAATATCAAGGTGTGTGACGTCACTACAGGAACAGGAAGTGCCTGAGCGTCCATGCTCTTTCTCATTGTGTGTCTAGACTGCAGAGAGAGAGAGAGGAGGTGTACGTTAGGCAGAGAGGGAAAACACATAGATTACATATCCAAACAACTGGATAAGTACAGGTAGAGATAGAGAAAGAGTATATATTGTTTGTGAGAGAAGCAGGAGAGAGGAAGATAAAAAAAAAAATCGCAAGATCCAGGGAAAGCTTGATAAGCCCATACATAGTGAAAGAGGCTGAGAAATCAAGACTTAGGTAGAGAGAGGGATAGATAGTCATCTAACTCAAAAATTGTGATATTTAGGGAGAGATAGGAAGATAAAAAAAAGAAATAGGGAGAGAAAAGTGAGAAAAGTCACTCAGGACACGTAGCATTGAACCAGCTACTGTTCCGTGACAGAGAGGAGACGCTAGACGTTGCTGCTCTGCTGGGTTCCGCAAGCAAAAAAGTTTGTTTGTTTGTTTGTGATAAGCTGTTCTAGGTGACGCTAAGTCAGCGCCCCACAAAAGCTGTCCGTTTGTGCTCTGCCTCTCCTCAATATTACTGGCCTGGAATCGATCAACTCCTGTCTCCTCCCCCTCAAGTAGTATGTTTTTAATTATACTGGCCTAGAATCAATCAACTGCTGCCTCCTCCTCCTCCTCAAGTAGCCTCTCCTCAATAATACTGGCCTGGAATCGATCAACTGCTACCTCCTCCTTCTCCTCAAGTAGCCTCTCCTCAATAATACTGGCCTGGAATCGATCAACTGCTGCTGCCTCCTCCTCCTCCTCCTCCTCCTCAAGTAGCCTCTCCTCAATAATACTGGCCTGGAATCGATCAACTGCTACCTCCTCCTTCTCCTCAAGTAGCCTCTCCTCAATAATACTGGCCTGGAATCGATCAACTGCTGCCTCCTCCTTCTCCTCCTCAAGTAGCCTCTCTTAAATAATACTGGCCGGGAATCGATCAACTGCTGCTTTCTCCTGCTCCTGAAGTAGTCTGTTTTTAATAATACTGGCCTGGAATCGATCAACTGCTGCCTCCTCCTCAAGTAGCCTCTCCTCAATAATACTGGCCATGAATCAATCAATTGCTGCTTCCTCCTCCTCAAGTCGAATCTTCTCAATAATACTGGCCTGGAATCGATAAACTGCTGCCTCCTCCTGCTCTTCAAGTAGTCTTTTTTTAATTATACTGGCCTGGAATTGATCAACTGCTGCCTCCTCCTCCTCAAATAGCCTCTCCTCGATAATACTGGCCTGGAATCGATCAACTGCTGCCTCCTCCTGCTCTTTAAGTAGTCTGTTTTTAATTATACTGGCCTGGAATCAATCAACTGCTGCCTCCTCCTCAAGTAGCCTCTCCTCAATAATACTGGCCTGGAATCAATCAACTGCTGCCTCCTGCTCCTGAAGTAGTCTGTTTTTAATAATACTGGCCTGGAATCATTCAACTGCTTTCTCCTCCTACTGCTGCTCAAGTAGTCTGTTTTTAATTATACTGGCCTGGAATCAATCAATTGCTGCCTCCTCCTCAAGTAGCCTCTCCTCAATAATACTGGCCTGGAATCGATTAACTGCTTCCTCCTCCTCCTCCTCCTCAAGTAGCCTCTCCTCGATAATACTGGCCTGGAATCAATCAACTGCTGCTGCCTCCTCCTGCTCTTCAAGTAGTCTGTTTTTAATTATACTGGCCTTGAATCAATCAACTGCTGCCTACTCCTACTGCTGCTCAAGTAGTCTGTTTTTAATTATACTGGCCTGGAATCGATCAACTGCTGCCTCCTCCTCCTCAAGTAGCCTCTCCTCCATAATACAAGCCTGGAATCGATCAACTGCTGCCTCCTCCTCAAGTAGACTCTCCTCAATAATACTGGACTGGAATCAATCAACTGCTGCCTCCTCCTGCTGATCAACTTGTCTCTTCTCAACAATACTGGCCTGAGAGGCGAGCAATCTACTGCTGTCTTCTCCTGTTCCTCGACTTGTCTCTTCTCAACAATACTGGCCTGAGAGGCGAGCAATCAACTGCTGCCTCCTCCTGCTACTCAACTTGTCTCTTTTCAACAATACTGGCCTGGGTGCAATCAAGTGCTGCCGCATCCTCCTTTTAAACTTTTTTTTTCAATATTTTTTGTCACTATTTTGGCACTTTTATTTACAATATTTTATTATTATTTCTATAATTAATTTTTTTTTCTCATTATTTTTGCACTTTTTTCCCCCACTTTTTTCATTGTAACATCAACTGCAACTAAACAAAACTATACCCTATCACACTCCCACTATTGTAGCTGCAATTATTCAGCCGTTAGAGCAAAGTTCGTTTTCGGTTCGGTTCGAATCAATCCGAACTTCACGAAAGTTCGCCGGATCGAACCGAACCGAACTTTTCAAAAGTTCGCTCATCCCTACTCAGTATGAACTGGCTGTAAGAATACTAATGTAATTAAAAAGTACTGTAAAATATACAGCCGGGAAAACTACTAAACAATACTATATTAAAGGGGTTGTCAGGTTAGGACTCCTTTTTCCGGAATGGCCGGGTAAGGAATGGATGAAAATAATAACAAGCACTTACCTCCCTGGCTGCCCCGTTGGGACTTGTACTCTGCTGCTCCGGAACCCAATGTGTTACGGGTTCCTGAACATGATGTAGCAGGCTCGCCGCTTAGCCATTCAGTGACTGGAGATGTGTCCAACCTTTTAGTATGGGCAGCAATGCAGGAGCCAAGGATTCCTAATATCTTGATTAGAAATATTAAAGGGATTGTCCTGGCCGGACTACCCCTTTAATATTCCTTATCAAGAAAGAAATGTTTATAATCTAGATAACTAAAGCTTTTCCATATTGTAGACTTCCTAACACTGGGATTGATATTAGCCACACAAAATGCTACAACAACCTCCCTGTAATAAGACTGAGCAGAGATTTACACATTTACTCCACAGAATTGTCAGAAAGCAATAATTTAGTGGGTTTTTTTTGGTTGTTTTTATACCAAGTGAAAATCAAAGGTGGATACATCTGGTAAGCGGAGCGGGGCGGCTTCTTATAACATAAACACATTCTCCCCGAGGTCTCATTTCCCAAGAATCAGGGAGAAAGAAACAGACTAAATAAGGTTGCTAAGGAGAACAAACAGCCATAGAAAACAATCTACATATCTAGTGGCAGCAACAATTCATAAAGAAATACATACCATATATACCAGGTGTTATCTTGTGGTATGTTCAGCAACTGAAGGGTACACTAGATAAAATAATTATAGCAGTTTTCTTGTACATGGGGAGCAGTATTATAGTAGTTATACGACATGGAGAGAAAGGAACGGCTGCACATCCCATCTACGGCTGTTACTAATGCCGCTAGGCCTATATTAAAAACCAACGCCAGGATGTCGGTATATCATTTGATCAAACCATAATAGCCGCATGTACCACGTGCAGGTCCCCTGGTTCACACGGGTCCCTACTAGGGATGGTCCGAACCCGAACTCTCGGAAATGATTCCCGCTATCTGCCCGCTCCGTGGAGAGGGTGGATACAGCGGGAGGACCGCCTGGAAAACTGGGATACAGCCATAACCATAGGCTATATCCCAGTTTTCCAGTCGGTCCTCCTGCTGTATCCACCTGCTGCACGGAGCGGGCAGAAAGCGTGAATCTGCTGCCGAGCGTTCGGGTTCATACGAACCCGAACCGAAGCAGGTTTCGACCATCCTTAGTCCCTACGCTCCACACTGTGTCGGTCAGCGACCGCCAACCCCCGCAAGGCGGGGAAGGGAGGCCATGGAATGGACCTACAACCCCAATGTCACAGGACCAAACCCAAAATGCCCCACCAAAACCCAGCCGACACCAACGGCGGGGAAGGCTGCCCGAATATGAAGTATGAATATTGTATTACACTCACCACTGCTGCTGCAGACAGAATGGGAAAGACATAAGGTACTGACATGTGAGCACAGGTATATCCTGCCAATTTGGGTCATGTGGGTCTTATGAAGAGGAGTGCCAGCCGCTCAGAGAGGGAGAAATTTAAAATACAACATGGAGAGAAAGGAGCGGCTGCACATCCCACCTATGGCTGATACTAATGCCGCTAGGCCTATTTTAAAAACCAACGCCAGGATATTGGTATATAATTTGATCGAACGCTATGCTAACTCCACACTGTGTTGGTCAGCGACTGCCAACCCTGCAAAGCGTGGACATGGAATGGCCCTGCAACCCCAATGTCGTATTTTATAATTCTCCCTTTTCTGATCAGCTGGCAGACCCACATGACCCAAATTGGCAGGATATACCTGTGCTCACATGTCAGTACCTTATGTCTTTCCCATTCTGTCTGCAGCAGCAGTGGTGACTGTAATACCATATTCATACTTGTGTTGTTTGGGGCCTTTCCCGCCGGTGCTGCCGGCTGGTTTTTGGTGGGGCATTTTGGGTTTGGTCCTGTGACATTGGGGTTGCAGGTCCATTCCATGGCCTCCCTTCCCTGCATGTGCATGCTTTGTGGGGTTGGCGGTCACTGACTGACACAGTGTGCAGTTAGCGTAGGGACCCCTGGGAACCAGGAGACCTGCATGTGGTACACGGGGCAATATGGTTTGATCAAATTATATACCGACATCCTGGTGTTGTTTTTGAAAATAGGCCTAGCGGCATTAGTATCAGCCATAGGTGGGATGTGCAGCCGCTCCTTTCTCTCCATGTCCTATTATAGTAGTTATATTCCTGTATATAGGAGCAGTATTATAGTAGTTATATATACTTGTATATAGGAGCAGTGTTATAGTATTATTATTATTATTATTATTTATTATTATTATTATTATTTATTTATAAAGCGCCCTTAGTTCCAGAGCGCTATACAATAGATAGGCAACAGGCAGGAACAATACAAGATCAGAAAACATTACATGAAGGCAAAAGACAGACTGGTACATGGGGGAAGAGGACCCTACCCGCGAGGGCTCACAATCTATGGGGTATAGGGAGAGAAACAGGAGGTAAAGTGCAGCCATTCAAGTGTGATGCAGAGTTATTGTAGGTTGTAGCCTTGTTTGAAGAGATGGGTTTTCAGGTTACTCATGAAGGACTTGATGGTGGATGAGAGACGGATGTGTCGGGGTAGCGAGTTCCAGAGTATGGGGGAGGCTCGGGCAAAGTCTTGGAGGCGGTTGTGCGAGGTACGAACAAGGGGGGAGCGGAGACAGAGGTCACTGGAGGATCGAAGGTTGCGTGAGGGACGGTAGCGGGATATATTCTTGTATATAGGGGCAGTATTATAGTAGTTATATTCTTGTATATAGGAGGCAGTATTATTGTAGTTATATTCTTGTATATAGGAGCAGTATTATAGTAGTTGTATTCCTGTATATAGGAGCAGTATTATAGTAGTTATATTCTTGTATATAGGAGGCAGTATTATTGTAGTTATATTCTTGTATATAGGAGCAGTATTATAGTACTTATATTCTTGTATATAGGAGCAGTATTATAGTAGTTATATTCCTGTATATAGGAGACAGTATTATAGTAGTTATATTCTTGTATATAGGGGGCAGTATTATAGTAGTTATATTCTTGTATATAGGAGCAGTATTATAGTAGTTATATTCCTGTATATAGGAGCAGTATTATAGTAGTTATATTCTTGTATATAGGGATAGTATTATAGTAGTTATATTCTTGTATATAGGTGCAGTATTATAGTAGTTATATTCTTGTATATAGGAGCAGTATTATAGTAGTTATATTCTTGTATATAAGAGCAGTATTATATTACTTTTATTCTTGTATATAGGGGCAGTATTATAGTAGTTATATTCTTGTATATAGGAGCAGTATTATAGCAGTTATATTCTTGTATATAGGGATAGTATTATAGTAGTTATATTCTTGTATATAGGGGCAGTATTATAGTAGTATTATAGTAGTTATATTCTTGTATATAGGAGCAGTATTATAGCAGTTATATTCTTGTATATAGGAGCAGTATTATAGTAGTTATATTCCTGTATATAGGAGACAGTATTATAGTAGTTATATTCTTGTATATAGGAGCAGTATTATAGTAGTTATATTCCTGTGTATAGGAGCAGTATTATAGTAGTTATATTCTTGTATATAGGAGCAGTATTATAGCAGTTATATTCTTGTATATAGGGATAGTATTATAGTAGTTATATTTTTGTACATAGGTGCAGTATTATAATAGTAATATAGTAGTCAGCACTCCCTTGGGCTTAATTTAAATTGTTCTTCCTTGCAAATGATCTCCAGTCATGAAAGTCTGTGTGTTAGTAGTGAGAAGGTCTGATGTTGTGCACTGTAATTTAAGAAACATTTTGAAAAGAAACCAGAAAGGATATTGTGTTACATTTCAGCCGTCTTTTCCTACAACTGTATAGGTTGCACTGACCACAACAGAGAGGACATTATTGTAATTATCTTCAGATCCCCCAAACACTTACTGTAACTGTAGTGATATTCACCATCAAAGTAAATGGTTGGGCAAGAAAGTAACAACAGAGAAACTTGTGAACAATTACCCTAACAAGATCTCCTCATCCAAAGTAAATATCTTCTGGTTTGCAGAATCAGGTCACATCTTAAATATAAATCATAAAATAGTTCTGCAGTTATATGTACAGTATGTATGTAGTATATGAATAGATAGAGCATCAAAGAAGAGATCACAGCCGACTCCTGCTTCAGACACTCTCAGCATGGGAAGCTTTTTTATTTAGAGATGTGTTTCGAGAGCTTAAAAGGGTAACTGATGTCAAAAAGTTATATAGATTTAATTTATTTCGATTTAAAAATCTCCAGTCTTCCAGTACTTATCAGTTGCTGTATGTCCTGCAGGAAGTGGTGTATTCTTTCCAGTCTGACACAGTGCTCCCTGCTGCCACCTCTGTCCATGTCAGGAACTGTCCAGAGCAGGAGATGTTTTCTATGGGGATTTGCTGCTGCTCTGGACAGTTCCTGACATGGACAGAGGTGGCAGCAGAGAGCACTGTGTCAGACTGGAAAGAATACACCACTTCCTGCAGGACATACAGCAGCTGATAAGTACTGGAAGATCGATCTGAGACTTTTAAATAGAAGTAAATTACACATCTATATAACTATCTGTGAGTGTGCATTCTTCAGAGTAAGTCTGTCACTGACCACCTGGGTTAATACTATGCATGCAACATCTTGTTCTTCTCTTGTTTGCATATAATTCCATGGATGAATATAGACAGAGACATTGTATAGATTATAGATACATATATAAATCTACTCAGCTCCTACAGATGGGTCTGTGTATTCTCTATTATAATTATAACATTTAATATGTAGATATTAGTGGAGGCTGCAGCACTAGTGGCACAGACAGCTTCCCCCAGTGTAATGTCTATTCTATTGGTAACATGTATTATATTGACATCAGAGGAGGCTGCAGCACTAGTGACACAGACAGCTTCCCCCAGTGTAATGTCTATTCTAATGGTAACATGTATTATATAGACATCAGAGGAGGCTGCAGCACTAGTGGCACAGACAGCTTCCCCCAGTGTAATGTCTATTCTAATGGTAACATGTATTATATAGACATCAGAAGAGGCTGCAGCACTAGTGGCACAGACAGCTTCCTCCAGTCTAATGTATATTCTAATGGTAACATGTATTACATATACATCAAGGGATATTCAGTATCTGCATGCAGCAGCACTAGTGATATGTGAATGTGCAGAGACCAGGGATTGAGCAACCCTGCAGTTCCCAGCACAATCATTGTCAGCCTTTACTGCTGCCACTAAATATTCTGTATATTATTACGCTGCCATGTATATGTCATACATAAATACAAACCCAGTGTAAGCATAGCCTTATGGTCAAGGAAACAATAAAAAAAAATCCCCAGATTTTTCAAAAATGTGATTTTGCTGAGACATTTGCTATTAAGTTTTTTCAAAGTGTGACCTGAGTGAAGGTTAATAGCCGGCAGCCCTCCGTCCCCCCTTTCATCATGGTATTAGTGTATGTTTTCTGTAGGAGCAGTTGGTGGTCCTAACCCTATGAGTCACTGTAGAAACATATCCAGGGTCTCTGCTCCGGCCGAGATAGTCTACAGCTGAGCAGAATCTCGCAGCAATGCCCTAATCCACCACTTAAGATGGGAATATCCCTCCCAAGATTGGATTTTCAGCCTCAGCCAGAGACTGAAGGAGGGAAAATAAAGAAGATTTACAGCCGCACACGGTTCTCACTGAAAACTCGCAGATTCTTCAAACCAGAAAGTGCGATGAGATGGCGTAATTTATGAAGTATAGCATTGCATGGCGCCTGCTTCTATACACCTCATATAATGGGGTCTGACACTGATTCCATCATTTCCCATGTTTCTTGTTACTGTAACCATAGCAACCAAACTGTCTGACAATTCGGCTGTTTGAGCCTATGTTTGGACCTGATGGGGAAGAAGTTAGGTAGCAGTCGGTCCATAACCTTACCCATGTCTGAATGTGGCTTTAGGTCTTGTAATCATGGGGACAGGTCTTACAGTGACTTTGTACTGATCTAAGCCCAGTTGTCATGGTGCCTGACTTCTATCCAGTATAATAACCTTTCTCATTCTCTGAACTGTAGGGTCTCTCTGCAGTGATGCCACCCCACTGCTGGGTTCTAACATGCATGCTGACCCTTTAAGAATTTAAGGGGTTATTTGGAGAACAGAAAGGGTCCTAACTCTTCTGCTCTCCGGCGCTCCACTTCCCCCCTGTTCCTGTGTCTGTACTTGCAAGGGGGATGGGGTTGCAAATTCACCAATGGTTGCTCAATATTACATTATATATAATATAATGTAATATTGAGCAATCATTGGTGAATTTGCAACCCCATCCCCCCCACCACCCCCCACAAGTACAGACACAGGAACAGGGGGGAAGTGGAGCGCCGGAGAGCAGAACAGTTAGGACCCTTTCTGTTCTCCAAATAACCCCTTAAATTCTTAAAGGGTCAGCATGCATGCTAGGACCCAGCAGTGGGGTGGCATCACTGCTCTACTTAGAGGGAAACTAAAAGCAGGTTAGAAGACTGTAATCTTGTATTATGTTCCTATAGAGCAGGAACATAAGAAGAAGGTTCTTTTCTTACCTTTATCCTCAGCACTGTTTTCCTACAATCAGTTTTATTAATATGCAGTCAGTTTTATTAATATGTAGACAGTTCGGAGCAACATAGGTGGGACTACAGCACCAAGTGGTCCAAACAGAATACTGCACAGTTAAGGTCCGGCTGCTCACCACTGTAAAATAAATAACCATGAGGAAGTGTGGTGTCCCACTCTTAAGTACCTTAGGCCTCTTTGGTAAAGTTCTCACTCCAGGTTGAGTGGTGATGAAGGTAGTATTCTATAGTTTCACCACTGGGTGTCAGTGTTTTTTATACACCACTGTTCTTGTTCGCACAGCTGAAGTTAGCAGTGGATTAATGTTATTGTTGTACCATTTGTTCTGTGCTAGCCAATAGGAGATGATCTCTCTTCTTCTGCCTATCCTTGCTCTCTACACACACACACAGCCCAAGAGCAGGAGTTAGTTAGCTCTGTGAGGGAGGAAGTTCAGTCTAGGTTAGTCTGGGTTGAGTCTAAGACGTGTGTGATCAGATGCAGCTAGAGACAACCAGTTCTTTCAGTATTCCTACTCTATCTACTATGCAGTACTAAACACTGAAAAGTGAGAACAGTCTAGGAACATACTGACCCACTCTGTCAGTCTAAAAAGTGCAGGGCAGTATCCTGATACACAGGAAGAACTAACCTGGATAGGACAAAGCTACCAAAGAAGGTCTACGTATCCTATCTCGCAGTGCAGGTAACAGAGACACTCCCGAGAGCTTAGCTTCACCCAGGTAACCACGACTGGGACTTGTATCGCCATAGGAGAACGAGTCACTCGACACTAGGGCAGAAGTTGATCAGACTGAAGTCTATACACGGGTACAAGCAACTTCTCACTCTAAGGTATTCACCCAAGTTCTGGCAGAGTAGATTGCTAGATTGGGTTGGGACTGCCTTGACAAACTCTTCTCTACTCTACACTACTCTACTTCCAACGTTTCAAGCACTGCTACAGCTGCCTCTACTCTACTTCCTTAAGCACCTCCTCAGCGCAACGAGTTCAAGCACTAAAGTCTGTATAAAGATTATATATTTGCTGCAAAGGTTTTTTGTATTATCACGAGACTGTACAGTAAAGCTAATCTATTTTTATATCACTGGGACTCAGTCACTCTTTCCTACGCACCAGCACCCATACACACTAGCTGCACACCTTGGGTTATTTTTCCCCTTTCTGTGGGTGGCGGTACCGATAGTCTGGGTGGGTCAGTTGCCACTCAGGACTACTGTGACAAGAGCCCAAGGGACCCATCACAACCTGGCAGGTTACCGACCATTCGGGGAACACTACAGACCGGCCACACTAAAGCAGATACCAACATCACACCTGTGTGCTAGACTAGCACTGGCGTCACGACATTACCATCACCGGTAGTAGCAACCACGACAGAAGCATCTGCTGAGCAGGGCAGATCAGTACAACACAGGCTGTAGTAATCTCAAGCTGCCCCCTCCCCACATAGTGCACCGTGGTAGGATAACCAAGGGGCTGCAGATAGTCTAGTACAGCAGCTAGTGTAGCACTGGGTGCGAGGGTAGCTAGCTCTCCTTAAAGGGAAATCTCTTTCTTTAAAATGAACTGGTGCCAGAAAGTTATATAGATTTGTAAATTACTTCTGTTTAAAATTTTTAAGTCTTCCAGTACTTATCAGCTGCTTTATGTCCAGCAGGAAGTGGTGTTTTCTTACCAGTCTGACACAGTGCTCTCTACTGTCACCTCTGTCCATGTCAGGAACTGTCCAGAGCAGTAGCAAAATTCCCATAGAAAACCTCTCCTGCTTTTTTTTTTTTAATACTGTGCTACCCTACACATTTACATGAAGCTGATTACAAGCAGGGTTGTAGGACACTGAAAAACCACCTAATTTACATATTAATAAAACAGAGGAGTTTATTAAAAAAAAAGGTTTGAACATAAAAAAAAAAAAAAAAATACAAAAACCCTCTGTGTCATGCCCTATGGGAACTTAAAGTGTCTCTGTCGTTATAACTTTCAAAATTTTAATCAACAGTATGTGATATAAAGCAAGTTTGCAATTTATATTCATTATTTTTTTGTTATCATGCTGTAAAACAAAGCTGTACTTACCAGAAATCCAGGTCCAGTCTCCTGAAGGCAGCTATATAACAGCTATACTTACTTGTATCCAGGTCCAGTCTCCTAAAGGCAGCTATCTAACAGCTATACTTACTTGTATCCAGGTCCAGTCTCCTGAAGGCAGCTATATAACAGCTATACTTACTTGTATCCAGGTCCAGTCTCCTGAAGGCAGCTATATAACAGCTATACTTACTTGTATCCAGGTCAAGTCTCCTGAAGGCAGATTTTCTGATTTGTGCTGGTTGAAAAAAAAACAGACTAAGCATAGGAATTCCGGCCAGTACAGAGAGTCACGGCTCATTGTGTCCATCAGTCACATGACTCCTGTCAGCAACGGCAACACAACCAGACAGTGGGCCCTGATCTGATCCCACCCACTGTCCCTGCCTAATTGCCTCAGTCGACCCTAGGCGGTCGCGGACAACCACGAAGACGTTCCCTGCACTGAACACGTGGAACACAAAACACGACAGACGGACAAAACACAATAAAGAGAAGTCGACAAGCCAGGTCAAACCACACGGGCAACGCAGTACACAATCGGCAAGCAAAGAATAGTCACGGGTCAGGCGGAGGGTCAGGAACACGAGAAGTCAAGCAGAATGGGATATAGGGCAGGGAACGCTGGGACGGAGCAGGGGAGCTGGGACTAGAAGAACTAATAGCCAGCAATTACCAGCTGGCTTTCACATTACTTTATACTGAACCAGGAGCCCGGACCAGACACTGATTGGTCCGGTCTCCTGATCCAGCAATACTGCAGCTGCGGTGCTGCAGACCAAGTGGCAGAGCGATCTGCCACTCAGCCCGCACGAGCCGCATCAGCTGCAAGACTAGTCAGCTGACTGACTGTCACGTGAGACCGCGGCGTCCCCGGTTACTAGGGACGCCGTCGGGTCTCCGTGACGTCACTCTGCTCCGGCGGGCGGAGCTCCGGCGCGTTCTCGAGCCGGCCGCCGGAGCAGAGGCCGGGGAAGACGCCGCAGGAGCCAGGTCAGGTGAGTTCCTGACATTACCCCCCCTCTTATGAGGGGCCTCAGGACCCTTATCCACTGGACCGGGTTTAGACGGATTCTGGGTATGAAATCGTCGGATTAACTGAGGAGCGTGTATATCTCTAACTGCCACCCATGTACGCTCCTCAGGTCCAAAACCCTTCCAGTGGACTAGGTATTGTAATGAACCCTGCACCCACCGAGAGTTTAGAATTCTCTCTACCTCATACTCCAGTTCACCCTGGACGACTAGCGGAGCAGGAGGAGGTGACGGAAACACTGGCGGTACATATTTTTTCAGCAAGGCTTTATGAAAAACCGAATGAATTCTTAAAGATGTAGGCAGTTTAAGTCTAAAAGTAACAGGATTAATGATTTCCAGAATGGTATATGGCCCGATGTATTTGGGTGCTAGTTTCCCGGACTGTACTCTTAGTTTAAGATTCTTGGTAGAGAGCCAGACTTTATCACCCACTACATATTGGTGGCCAGATATGCGTCTTTTGTTAGCATACTTTCGGTAAGATTCTTGGGCTTTAACCAAGCTCTGATGAGCTTGGGCCCAAACTGTGCACAGTTTCGAAAAAATAGCCTCAGCAGAGGGGTTTACAGACTCAGCAGAGTGAACGGATGAGTATCTGGGGTTAAAACCATAATTACAAAAAAATGGCGACATTTTGATAGAATGTTGCTCATGGTTATTGATAGCAAATTCGGCGAGGGAAATGAAATCACGCCATTTGTCTTGAGTATCTGACACAAAACACCTTAGAAATTGTTCTAGTGACTGGTTAACCCTCTCAGTCTGTCCATTGGTCTGGGGATGAAAGGCAGAAGAGAAGGACAACGAGGTACCCAATTTACCACAAAATTCTCTCCAAAACCTAGCAACAAACTGGACCCCTCTGTCGGAAACAATGTTCTCCGGTACCCCATGCAAGCGCAGAACATGATTGACAAACAGCGTGGCTAGTAAACGAGCACTAGGGAGTTTACGTAGTGGGATGAGGTGGCACATTTTAGAGAAACGGTCCACCACCACCCAAATGACTGTCTTACCCCTAGACACCGGCAAATCTGTAATGAAATCCATGGATAAATGCGTCCAGGGTCTCGTAGGAACCGGCAGGGGATGTAATAGACCCTCCGGTGGTCTACGGGGAACCTTGGACCTAGCACAGATTTCACAGGCTTCAACAAATGATTTAACATCACGAGCCCAGGTTGGCCACCAAAGGTGACGCGAGAGTAAGTACTTGGTACCTGCCACCCCCGGATGTCCTGCCAACACAGAACTATGGATCTCCTCCAACACTCGGAGACGAAGATTCGGCGGCACAAAGAGGAGAGATTCAGGTGTGTTATGGGGGGCAAGGTCTTGTGACTGCGCGATTAGTGTCACCAGGTCTGGCTGCAGGACAGACACCACCACCCCAGGCCGTAAAATCGTATCGACCTGATTTTCGGAACTGTCTTCGGGATCAAAACTGCGGGAGAGGGCGTCAGCCTTGATGTTGCGAGAACCAGGTCGATAGGTGATCTCAAAGTTGAATCTAGCAAAGAATAAGGCCCACCGGGCCTGACGTGGAGAAAGACGTTTGGCAGTATCGAGATATACTAAGTTTTTGTGGTCAGTTAATACAGTAACCTTATGCTTGGCACCTTCTAAGAAGTGCCTCCACTCATCAAATGCCATCTTAATGGCTAGTAACTCCCGATTACCAATATCGTAGTTGCGTTCTGCTTGCGAGAATTTCCTCGAGAAGTACGCAACTGGCCTGAGGTTGGTAAGGGTGTTCGATCCCTGCGACAAAACTGCTCCTACCCCTACCTCGGATGCGTCCACTTCAACAATGAATGGGCGCTCAAAATCTGGCTGAATTAACACTGGAGCCTCTGAGAAACAGTGACGAAGTGTGTCGAAGGCCTTGATAGCCTCTGTGGACCACTGTGCCAGATCCGCCCCCTTTTTGGTCAAATCAGTGAGAGGTTTGGCTATGATAGAAAAACCCTTGATGAATTTTCTATAATAGTTAGCAAAACCTAAAAACCTTTGTAAGGCCTTCAGGTTGCAAGGTCGCTCCCAATTCTCAATGGCTGCTACTTTGATGGGATCCATACTAAACGAATCAGGGGTAATATTATAACCCAGAAACGAGACCTTTTGAATACCGAACTGGCACTTCGACAACTTGGCACAGAGATTATTATGTCTCAGAAGCTCCATTACCATACGAACATGCTGCAAATGAGTCGACCAGTCTGAGGAAAAAACCAGAATATCATCAAGATATACAACAAGGAAACGACCAAGGTGTTCCCGAAAAATGTCGTTAACAAAGTGTTGGAAGACCGCTGGGGCATTACACAACCCAAAGGGCATGACGAGATATTCGAAGTGACCCTCTGGGGTGTTAAATGCGGTCTTCCATTCATCACCTTCCCTGATACGAATTAAATTATACGCTCCCCTCAGGTCGATCTTCGAAAACCATTTAGCACCCACAATCTGATTGAACAAATCGGGGATTAGAGGCAACGGATGTTGATTTTTAACAGTGATTTTATTTAGTTCCCGATAGTCAATACAGGGTCGGAGACCCCCATCTTTTTTACCCACAAAAAAGAACCCTGCCCCCATGGGGGAAGAGGAGGGACGGATATGACCCTTACGTAGACTATCTTTAACGTATTCCCGCATAGCTTCCCTCTCAGGGCATGACAAGTTAAAAATGCGACCTCGCGGGTATTTGACACCAGGAACTAAATCTATGGCGCAGTCATATGGTCTGTGGGGTGGCAACACCTCTACCGCTTTCTCATCAAAGACATCAGCATAGTCTGACAAGAATTCTGGAATTTCTCCTTCCTCAGGAGCACATCCTGAGAGAGACACAGCAATACAATGAGAATCACATCCAGGCCCCCACCGGACCAGTTCCCTGCTTGACCAATCAAACACTGGATTATGTGTCTCCAACCATGATAACCCCAGAATTACATCTGATGACAAATTATGCATAAGAAGAAAATCAAGACTTTCAACATGGACCGACCCCACCTTAACTTCCAGGCACGGGGTCACATATCGTACGTCCCCCTGGGCAAAGGGAGCAGAGTCTGCTCCAGTGACATTAACAGGACGCTGGAGCAGCAGGGGACATACCTCTAAACCAGAAAAGAACACAGGATTAATAAAATTTGCGGAGGATCCAGAATCAATCTGGGCGTACCCATTGATACTTTTACCTCCCACAGATAGAGAAATAGGTAACAGTAGCTTATTTTTGGAGGGTACCTGTGCGCCTGAGAGACCCCCTCGATAATCTCTCAGGCGCTGGAGTTTTCCGGCGGTGACCTCAGCCTAGAAGGACATTGTCGGATCTGGTGTCCAGTCTTCCCGCAGTAGAAACACAGATTATTCTGTATGCGATGGGCTCTTCGAGTTTTAGCCTCAGTAGTATCTACCTGCATGGGTTCTTCAGGTGCGGACAAGACAGGAAGGGAAGGCTTGGGGTTAGGAAACAGTGACTCAGGGTTTTTTGGTCGGTCGGGGGTACCTCTCTCTCTCTGTCGGTCCCTAAGTCGCCGGTCCACTCTGATAGCTAAAGTCATGCTCTCTTCTAAGGAGTCAGGAGGGGGGTATGCCACCAACATATCTTTCAGTCGGTCACTAAGGCCTGCCCGAAACTGAAACCGGAGGGCCGAGTCATTCCACATGGAGAGACCACTCCACTGCCTGAATTCTGAGCAGTACTCCTCCACTGGACGTCGACCCTGTCTCAACCCAGTCAACTGACGCTCAGCATTGGCTGCACTGTCTGGGTCATCATAAAGTAACCCCAAGGCCGAAAAAAATTGGTCAGGAGTCTGCAGGTCAGGGGAGTCAGGGGGCAGGGAGAATGCCCACTCTAGCGGCGGCCCTTGAAGGAGGGATATGATGATCCCGACCTTCTGAGACTCGTCTCCTGAAGAGCGGGGGCGCAATCTAAAAAATAACTTACACCCCTCCCTGAATGCACGGAACCTGCTCCTGTCCCCCGAGAACTTATCTGGGAGCTGAACGGGTGGCTCAGGAGATGCTGGGGAAGTCACCGTGAGTTGTCGGGGTGTCGTCTCTTGGTTTTGGACCCTTACAGCAAGCTCCTGAACCATAGTGTTGAGCCGCTGCATTTGGTCCACGATATTAGACATGGCCGTCCGATTGTCCATGGCGGTAAAATCGGGCTGGCTATTCTGTCAGCAACGGCAACACAACCAGACAGTGGGCCCTGATCTGATCCCACCCACTGTCCCTGCCTAATTGCCTCAGTCGACCCTAGGCGGTCGCGGACAACCACGAAGACGTTCCCTGCACTGAACACGTGGAACACAAAACACGACAGACGGACAAAACACAATAAAGAGAAGTCGACAAGCCAGGTCAAACCACACGGGCAACGCAGTACACAATCGGCAAGCAAAGAATAGTCACGGGTCAGGCGGAGGGTCAGGAACACGAGAAGTCAAGCAGAATGGGATATAGGGCAGGGAACGCTGGGACGGAGCAGGGGAGCTGGGACTAGAAGAACTAATAGCCAGCAATTACCAGCTGGCTTTCACATTACTTTATACTGAACCAGGAGCCCGGACCAGACACTGATTGGTCCGGTCTCCTGATCCAGCAATACTGCAGCTGCGGTGCTGCAGACCAAGTGGCAGAGCGATCTGCCACTCAGCCCGCACGAGCCGCATCAGCTGCAAGACTAGTCAGCTGACTGACTGTCACGTGAGACCGCGGCGTCCCCGGTTACTAGGGACGCCGTCGGGTCTCCGTGACGTCACTCTGCTCCGGCGGGCGGAGCTCCGGCGCGTTCTCGAGCCGGCCGCCGGAGCAGAGGCCGGGGAAGACGCCGCAGGAGCCAGGTCAGGTGAGTTCCTGACAACTCCCTTCTCTGTGTGAGCACCTACATGGCCTGTGAAACACAGGACTTCCTGTTTTATGACTCTTTGAGGTAAAAATAAGTCAGAAAACAGGAAGTGCCGTGTTTTCCATAACTAAAAAAAAATAAAAAAAAAATGTAAATTGCTAAATTGCTTTATATCAAATCTGTTGATTTAGATTTTTAAAGTTATAATGACAGTGACACTTAACAGTAGATCAGTTTACTTTTAAGGTCTCTGGATCAGCAATCTGGTGTCTGTGATTACAGTCTTTGTACCTTGCTAGTATTCTCACCTTGCACTCTGCTTTCCTGGAACTCTGATCTTTCACCTTGACCTCTGACCTTTCCCTGCTAATTTTGGACCTGACATGCTATCCTGGTTTGACTCTTGCTTGTTTTCACTATTCTGTTAGGTTATGATTTTGTACTGCGCTACTATCTAGGTTTTTGACCCTCAGTTAGTCTGGTTATGTTTTATTGTGTTCTATGCATCTTATCTGTTTACTCCCTGCCTTCAGTATAGGAACTGTCGCCCAGCTGGGGGATGGTGTTTAGGGTGGATTGCCCACATAGGTAGTAGTAGGTACTATTTGCTGGGGTTTGTACAATGTGACTGTTGTTTCTCATGCTCTGACACAATGCCGCCACTCTCAGCATACGTTCCCAGGCCGGGCAACGTGCAGGAATGTGAGACTAATGTGCAGCTGGAAATGAAAGTGAGAGCCCGGAGGACACTGTATGACATCAGCCCAATCCCTCACCTATTAATGGGGGAGGATCAGCTCCGGCTTACATACAGCCTCCCAGCAGGAAGATGAAAGCGATCCGGCTCATCTGTATCTGGACCACTCTTGTCTCAATGCAATTTCAATTTAGTTATTAAACACCAATTAATAGGGCGGCTCACAACTAAGTTAGAGGGGTTATCCAGCGAAAATCTTTTTCTTTCGAAGCAACTGGCTTCAGAAAGTATATATAGATTTGTATTTTACTTCCATTTAAAAAGTCTCAAGTCTTCCAGTACTTATCAGCTGCTGTATGTCCTGAAGGAAGTGGTGTATTCTTTCCAATCTGACACATTGCTCTCTGCTGCCACCTCTGTCCATGTCAGGAACTGTCCAGAGCAGGAGAGGTTTTCTATGGAGATTTGCTACTGCTCTGGACAAATCCCGACATGGACAGAGGTGGCAGCAGAGAGCGCTGTGTCAGACTGGAAAGAATACGCCACTTCCTGCAGGACATACAGCAGCTGATAAGTATGGGAATACTTTTTAAATAGAAGTAAATTACAAATCTATATAACTTTCTGAAACCGGTTGATTTGAGAGAAAAAGATTTCCGCTGGACAACCCCTTTAACTGCACCAACTGCGATCGCAATGTTACGTCTACCATATCAGTCACATAATGGACGCTTAAATCACCATCCGAAATTAGAATTTTACATGGGAGAAACTTCTCAGTAGCGATTTCTCCTGTTCTGTCCATGTGTGTGTTTGTGTTGTGTTATGTTGTATTCTATTGGGAACGTTCATCAAAGTTGCGCCCATTGGACATACAAAAGAAGAGGCACAGATTTTGGCATTTTCCGTAGCCTCGCCTACACCGATCCAAATAAATCTCCCTATTGGGGAGAGTTATCAAACATGGTGTAAAGTGAAACTGGCTCAGTTGCCCCTAGCAACCAATCAGATTCCACCTTTCATTTTCCAAAAAATCTGTGAGGAATGAAAGGTGGAATCTGATTGGTTGCTAGGGGCAACTGGGCCAGTTTCACTTTACACCATGTCTGATAAATCTCCCCCTTAGTATATGAAAACGCTGTCTTTTTGACTGTCCAGAGCTATATCTATATTGCTGCTCCACTACACTCAGTATGCTGCAGAGCCTCGCCCGGCCTGTGTGCAGTTGTTTCCTTTCTCAAACAGTCCCGCAGAGCATGTCATTGTAAAAAATCTCAGATATTTCTATTGGATTAAATGAGTGTGAAAAATTAAAGTGCCATTAAATGAGTGTCCACCCACTTCTGTGTGAACTCCGGGCCGCCTCGATGGATTCCAAGTCTCAGCACCAGCAGATTTCTCTCCCTCCTGCTTTCCCCCGATTAACCTCCAGGCATTGCGACCGAATAACCTCACATTTGTTGGAAATGTCAACTTCTGTCCTCACCGCTGAGCGGCTGTAGGATGTCATCTGTCATAATTAACAAAAGTACACAATTAGGGGGAACGTAATGTGTGCAAGAAAAAAACGGAAAAGTAAGAGAACCCCACGGAATAAACTGAAGTGATTACCGATAACATGTGGTCTGATTATTAGCCAAGGCACAATGGTAGACAAACACAATATAAACAACTAATAACACACAGACAGATGGTCCCATCATGTATTTTATTGAGTAAAATAAAAAAAAATAAAAAATAGGCACACCGAGTAAACATCCACGGTGCAGGGAGGAAAAAGTAAGTCAAACACAGTGCTAATGATTTATCCAGTTAAAGGGGTATTCCCATCTTAGGACCCTATTATTGCAGCCTGTGATTGGCAGCTGCCGCCGGGAGCGGGAAGCTGCGGAGCACAGGAGAGAAGGCCGGAAGCGGGAAGAGGTAAGGTGTCAGGTGTTTGGGCAAGGGCTGCATGGACATCGCTAACAATGTCCATGAAGCTCTTACTGCCCGATTATCAAACTGTGTAATAGGTCCAGTAAACGAGCCCCGATCTAGCAGATTGGTGCTCATTTACTAAAATGATTGTCGGCCCGTGTAATAGCACCCTTAAAGGGGAACTATCAGCAGATTAGACAAATTTAACCTGCTTGATATGTCCCTGTTGCACAGGAGATGCCGAGGAGGAAGGTACTGTATGTCCTAAAGGGTTCACTTACTTTTTCCTGCAATTGCATCTACTGTCCCATAATTGCCAGAGGTTGTTATATATATTCATGATCAATAAGTGATGCTACATACAGTATCTGGCTATGTTCACACATCGGCTGTTCCGTGACCTGGCCGGGTCATCGATTGGGCGGTGTCAGATAAGATCATCCCGGTTTAGCGCCACTGAGTTCTAATATGGGCACATCAGTGTTCGCCCGCATCAGAACTCCCCACTGCACACAATGGAGTGTCGCTAGAGATCCCGGCATGAGCATATACTATGTGTATACGCTCCGGCCGGGATTCCATAGACGGCAACGTAATGTATATTTTCGTAATAATCATAGCCGTTGTTGCAATCGGCAACAACGGCCGTACTTTTACGATAATATACGTTATGTGGCTGTAATAATTAGTATTGGCCTGCTGTCCACCACTACCCGGACCGGACTCGTCTTCAGTAACTCCATGTTAGAATTATACTTCAGCCTCGCTGGTGACTCATCACAAATTCTTCAATACCACGAGGATCCCTTTCTCCGCATATCCTAAATACTTGAGGAATTTTAAGAAGAAATGTTTTTTTTTTTTTTTTTTTATACAACTGTAAACTACCTCAAACCTTCCCGGGTCTTTTATCCAAACTACTTGTGCAGATGGTAAAAAAATGCAAACCCCCATCTCGAATGTTTGACTCTGCATTTAAAATATCCTTTTTCTTGTTTTTCCAATGTAAATCACAAGCAAATGTGCTTATTGTATTTGGGTGTGCGGCTTACACTGCAGTATATACAGAACGCAGCATTTAATTGTCTATGTTCTAGATTTCTAAGGTTTAAAACAGAACTTCAGAAATTTTTCAACTGGTGTAAACAAATCTGTGAATTACTTCTATTAACAAATCTCACGTCCTCCAGTATTTATCAGCTGCTGTATGTCCTGCAGGAAGTGGTGTATTCTTTCCAGCCTGACACAGTGCTCTCTGCTGCCACCTCTGTCCATGTCAGGAACTGTCCAGAGCAGGAGAGGTTTTCTATGGGGATTTGCTGCTGTTCCTGACATGGACAGAGGTGGCAGCAGAGAGCACTGTGTCAGACTGGAAAGAATACACCACCAGTTCCTGTTGCGCTCATCTCTAATAATGACATAAAAAATAGTCGCTGTCTATAGGAAAGGTTCCTAAAACACCATAGAAAGTGACTGAAGAGCTGTCGGTCCACTTGATGTCTAGTGAGAGGTCTATGTGTTGATCTCCACCATGCTTCTCCACTGTAACATAAGGGAAGTCATTACTGTCCACAATTGGAGGTTTTCAATACGCCATAATTGGCATGATGGGAATTGTAGTTTTGAAACAGCTGGAGGGCCGAAGGTTCCCATCCCTGTCCTATAGAATAAGGGTCCATTTACACAGAAAGATCATCTGACAGATTATCTGCCAAAGATTTGAAGCCAAAACCAGGAATGGATTTGAAAAGAGGAGAAATCTCAGTCTTTCCTTTATTACCTGATCTCTGTTTATAGCCTGTTACTGGCTTTGGCTTTGGCAGATAATCTGTCAGATAATCTTTCTGTGTAAATGGACTCTTAGCCATCAATATCAGGGTCTGACTGGATCAATATCAGGGTCTGACTGGATCAGCTGATTGAAGGGACCGCCAGGCTCTTCTTTATTTAGCGGTGGTGTCTGTTATTACAGCTCTGGCATAAAACTGCTGTGTTTTTCTAATCCTGGAAAACCCCTTTAAGTTTGTCCCTCCTGTCTTCCTGTACCTTAGCTGTGACGTAATAGCTCCCTCCTTCCACCATGTGCTCTGAACCTGTGTACAATCCTGACAAGCTATCATCCTTTTTATATACTATACTGCGTTGACATGAGCGCAGCTCGAGCGTGCTCCAGTCCGAACCTGGAAGTCTCTGCTTTTGAATACTGGTGAGTGAAGAAGTTGGATGCAGCCCTAGGCCATAAGCTGTATCCATGTTTTCCAGGACTCCCTAGAGCTTCATCCAACTTCTTCACCCATTCATTAAATGCCGATTGATAAAGTCACGCTCTTTTCTAGTGACTGCAGCTCAGTCCCCAGTCGATTGAGCAGCAGCTGAGCTGTATTAACCCAGTCTGACCACTACACAGTCAACAAAGCCAAAGCGCTTCCAGCCCCCTTCAGGCTATGTTCACATTCTGTAAGAGAAGAAACGGACGGTCTCTGAAAAGATCATCCTGGCCGAAACTGCAGTACCGACCAGACGATCTTTAGCCCCGCAGAGTTCTGATCCGTGCGCGCCTGCATCAGAACTCCCCACAGCACACTATGGAGCGAGCGTCCGGAGCCGCTCGCTCCATAGTGTGCAGGGCCGCCGATAGGGCAGTACAACTGGTACTGCCGTATGGGGCCCGGACCCTAAGAGACATGGGGGGGACCCGCCGGGCCCGCCCCCCGTCCGTTACACTAGGGGGGCCCACACGGCCCCCCTTGCCACTTGTTTTTGAGCATCCCGAGAAGCTGTGGCCGCGCAGCTTCTCTGGATGCACTGATCGCTTCGATGTTCCACCCGCACATTGAGCGGGCGGAACATTAAAGCGATCAGAATACAGGAGCAGGACCTGGCAGCGTCCTACTCCTGTATTCCCTCCCATAGGCTGCCGGCACTTCATACCAGCAGCCTATGGGAGGCCGGGACGTGACCTCTCCGGCAGGCGTGATGATGTGACGTCATCACGCCTGCCGGAAGTCCCGTCCCTGCGGCTCGCAAGATGGAGCCCGAAGAGGAGGAAGAGCTGCTGCCTGCACAGCGCGGATTAGGTGAGTAGGATGTTTTTATAGGGGCACCTCTGGGGGCATTATTAGTTCATGGGGGGCACCTCTGGGGGCATTATTAGTGTATGGGGGCACCTCTGGGGGCATTATTAGTGTATGGGGGCACCTCTGGGGGCATTATTAGTATATGGGGGCACCTCTGGGGGCATTATTAGTGTATGGGGGCACCTCTGGGGGCATTATTAGCTCATGGGGGCACCTCTGGGGGCATTATTAGTGTATGGGGGCACCTCTGGGGGCATTATTAGTATATGGGGGCACCTCTGGGGGCATTATTAGTATATGGGGGCACCTCTGGGGGCATTATTAGTATATGGGGGCACCTCTGGGGGCATTATTAGTGTATGGGGGCACCTCTGGGGGCATTATTAGTGTATGGGGGCACCTCTGGGGGCATTATTAGTGTATGGGGGCACCTCTGGGGGCATTATTAGTATATGGGGGCACCTCTGGGGGCATTATTAGCTCATGGGGGCACCTCTGGGGGCATTATTAGTTTATGGGGGCACCTCTGGGGGCATTATTAGTGTATGGGGGCACCTCTGGGGGCATTATTAGTATATGGGGGCACCTCTGGGGGCATTATTAGTTCATGGGGGCACCACTGGGGGCATTATTAGTATATGGGGGCACCTCTGGGGGCATTATTAGTTCATGGGGGCACCTCTGGGGGCATTATTAGCTCATGGGGGCACCTCTGGGGGCATTATTAGTTTATGGGGGCACCTCTGGGGGCATTATTAGTATATGGGGGCACCTCTGGGGGCATTATTAGTATATGGGGGCACCTCTGGGGGCATTATTAGTATATGGGGGCACCTCTGGGGGCATTATTAGCTCATGGGGGCACCTCTGGAGGCATTATTAGTATATGGGGGCACCTCTGGGGGCATTATTAGTTCACGGGGGCACCTCTGGGGGCATTATTAACTCATGAGGGCATCTCTGGGGGCATTATTAGTGTATGGGGGTACCTCTGGGGGCATTATTAGTTAATGGGGGCCACCTCTGGGGGCATTATTAGTTCATGGGGGCACCTCTGGGGGCATTATTAGTTCATGGGGGCACCTCTGGGGGAATTATTAGCTCATGGGGGCACAGCAGGGAATCCTACATACAGGGGGCACAGCAGGGGATCCTACATACAGGGGGCACAGCAGGGAATCCTACATACAGGGGGCATCCCACATTCCTACTCGCTTTACTGCACATAACACCAAACAGCGCAGTTACTATGGGAGCCTACAGGAGGGAGAAAGGAAAGGAAGTTGCTAGAAATGTGCGGAGCCTAAATTGTTTGTCTCGCAGGTTCTGAAAAGATGAAACGTATCTGGAAGGAATCATCCTGGAGGACTGGGCCGGATGGAGAGGAAAAGGGAAAGTGACGCCTCAGATCAAAGAAGACGTCACCTGTGAGTCCCTGTATGACACTTTTCTTATTTTGTAGAACATCATTTAGTAGGGGCGCCCCGAGGTGACAGCTACTACATTATCTGTACTCAGAGATATCACTGTGTTATCTGTGCTGTTACATAGGACTGCAGGTGAAATCTACTACATTATCTGTACTCAGATACCACTGTGTTATGCGGTGTTACATAGGACTGCAGGTGATATCAGGTGATTTCTCCAGGTTGCAGAAGTTCAAACTTCATCGTGCCCCGCTGACAGTTTATTATGGGAGTTGTAGTTTTGCAGCATGTGGCTCTTCAGGTTGCAGCACTACAACCTCCATCGTTTCCAACTGGCAGTTTATGATGAGAGTTGTAGTTTTTCAGCTGGAGAGTCAAAGATTGGAATACAATGATTAGACAATGACACAGTACAGTCCATTAATTATAGGGGGCAGTAGTGCAGTACATGAGGTGGAGGCAGTGGCAGTGCATTAGAACATGGTGGCACATTAGAGTAATTGGATATAACGTTAGATATGACGTTGACTGATCGGGTAAGATGGGGGGCCCCAAGCTCACATTTTGCACCAGGGCACATCAGCCTTTAGCTACGCCCCTGGGTACAGCTGTCAGGGGCCTGAGCTCAAACAAGGATCCAGGGGGGCCCGGCCATCCAGCCTCCCTGCATACAGGCTCCTGACAGCTGTACGCACAGGCAGGAAGCAGTAGAGACACAGGGCCCGCTCCCCCGCCGCTCACTATCTCCTCTTCCTGCTTTCACTTGTGCTGGGATGTCGGAGAAGGAGGGGGAGGGGCGGGGAGCTGCTGTGTGAGGAGAGGGACTGCAGTACCTGGGACCTGGAGCTTCCCTGGTCAGAGTAAGTGTGTGTCTGTGTGTTTATATATACATGTGTGCTGGTGTCTGTGTGTTTATATATACATGTGTGCTGGTGTCTGTATACATGTGTGCTGGTGTCTGTATGTGTGTATACATGTGTGCTGGTGTCTGTATGTGTGTATACATGTGTGCTGGTGTCTGTATATGTGTATACATGTGTGCTGGTGTCTGTATACAGTACATGTGTGCTGGTGTCTGTATTCATGTGTGCTGGTGTCTGTATACATGTGTGCTGGTGTCTGTATGTGTGTATACATGTGTGCTGGTGTCTGTATACATGTGTGCTGGTGTCTGTATGTCTGTATACATGTGTGCTGGTGTCTATGTCTGTATACATGTGTGCTGGTGTCTGTATACAGTACATGTGTGCTGGTGTCTGTTTTCATGTGTGCTGGTGTCTGTATGTGTGTATATATGTGTGATGTGTGCTGGTGTCTGTATGTCTGTATACATGTGTGCTGGTGTCTGTATACATGTGTGCTAGTGTGTGTATGTGTATATACATGTGTGCTGGTGTCTGTATGTGTGTATACATGTGTGCTGGTGTCTGTATACATGTGTGCTGGTGTCTGTATTCGTGTGTGCTGGTGTCTGTATGTGTGTATACATGTGTGCTGGTGTCTGTATACATGTGTGCTGGTGTCTGTATACATGTGTGCTGGTGTCTGTATACATGTGTGCTGATGTCTGTATGTGTGTATACATGTGTGCTGGTGTCTGTATGTGTGTATACATGTGTGCTGGTGTCTGTATACATGTGTGCTGGTGTCTGTATGTCTATATACATGTGTGCTGGTGTCTGTATGTCTATATACATGTGTGCTGGTGTCTGTATACATGTGTGCTGGTGTCTGTATGTCTGTATACATGTGTGCTGGTGTCTGTATGTCTGTATACATGTGTGCTGGTGTCTGTATGTCTGTATACATGTGTGCTGGTGTCTGTATACATGTGTGCTGGTGTCTGTATGTGTGTATACATGTGTGCTGGTGTCTGTATACATGTGTACTGGTGTCTGTATACATGTGTGCTGGTGTCTGTATACATGTGTGCTGGTGTCTGTGTGTGAGATCAATTCTAGAGAACTGGCTCATATATCCCATTTTCCCCAGTGGCTTAAAATGTAACCTCTGTTATACAGTTATAAAATTGTAGAACCTAAATGTGAACAAGGTGCAATTCAAATAGACACTTACTTGTATAGCTGTCTCTTGTGCTCTGTATGCAGTGCATTATATTCACCCTTGCAACGTACAATTTATAGCGCGTCTACAAGCCCAGCGGGGCTCATTATGATGGAGACTAAAACTTATACAAGAGTGGGGTAGGGGTTCCCCTTTATTCAGAATGCTGTTGAGTACTAGGCAATGCCCCGTCTGGGATTATTGAATTTCGAGGGTCTATGCAGAGCAGGATAAAGACACCTCTGCTGCACAAACAGGATCTCCTAGAAAGCGTTCTCACCGCCATGTATTCACTATCACTGTCTTGGGTGAGCTAAACTAGTCTGCCTGGGGGGGGGGGTGATTTGTATATGCTCACTAACATGGAACAGCCTCATTATATTAGCCTTATCAACATATTCTATGTTAGTGAGCATACCGGGTGGGGGGGGGATATTGGTGAACATATACAAATCACACAGCCCCCCAGACCCTCGAAATTCAATAACCCCAAACAGGGCATTGCCTGGTACTCAACAGCATACTGAATACAGGGGAACCCCTACCCCACTCTTGTATAAGTTTTAGTCTCCATCATAATGAGCCCTGCTGGGCTTGTAGACACGCTATAAATTGTACGTTGCAAGGGTGAATATAATGCACTGCATACAGAGCCCAAGAGGCAGCTATACAAGTAAGTGTCTGTATGGTGACATTTAAATTGCACCTTGTTCACATTTAGTTTCTACAATTTTATAACTGTATAACAGAGGTTACATTTTAAGCCACTGGGAAAATGGGGTATATGAGCCAGTTCTCTAGAATTGATCTAATCCAAATTATACCTCCCAGCAAGGCGTGGGGCGAACACACTATTTTTTTTTATTAATGTGGGGGGCCCAGACACTTTGGTTGTATGGGGCCCCAAAATTCCTGATGGCGGCCCTGATAGTGTGCACTGACAGGGTTTTCTGTGGCCGCTATTCACTGAATATGTCAGTTTTCTACAGAGCCATGAGGGATCTCGGCCGGAGCGTATACAAGGGGGGATATTTATCAAAGGGTGTAAAATTTAGACTGGTGCAAACTGCCCATAGTGACCAATCACAGCTCAGGTTTAGGCTCTGCTGAAAGGAAAGCTGAGCTGTGATTGGTCGCTGTGGGCAGTTTGCACCAGTCTAAATTTTACACCCTTTGATAAATATCCCCCTAGGTGTATACACTCCGGCCGGGATTCTTTCAGAAGGCAGCACAACGTGAGAACAGTTGTTTGCCTATTTAACCAATGTGTGAGATAGGCTTAAGCGATCGCAAAACGAATTTTCCGTACGATGTATCCTTCCATCTAAACGCTGATCATTATGAAAAAAAGAACGTTACTCCGACATCGTTAATCGTTCGATCGGGCCAAATATCGTTTGTGTAAACGCAGCATAACCTATATTAATGACTTTTTGGGATATATATTAAAGGGGTACTTCACAAAAAAAAGAAATTACTTCAAATCAACTGGTGCCAGAAAGTGCCAGAGATTTGTGACTTCTATTAAAAAAGTCTTCCAGTACTTATCAGCTGTCGAATATCTTGCAGGAAGTGATGGATTCTTTCCAGTCTGGAGAGCAGAAGAGGTTTTCTACAGGGATTTGCTACTGCTCTGGACAGTTCCTGACATGGACAGAGGTGGCAGCAGAGAACATTGTGTCAGACTGGAGAGAATACACCACTTCCTGCAGGACATACAGCAGCTGATAAGTAGTGGAAGATTTGAGATTTTTTTTAAATAGAAGTAAATTACAAATCTCTGGCACTTTGTGGCACCAGTTGATTTGAAAGAATTTTTTTTTTCTGAACTACCACTTTAATTTTTTTTTCTTTTTTGACCCTTACAGGTCCTGCGGCAGATGCATATTGTATGCTGCAGAACACACACAGCATAAAATCTACAGCATGAAATCTGCTGCAGATTCTGTACATGCGAATGGACCCTTAAACTTTTACAGCCCATAGAGTTTCTGCCCGGAGAAATCGAGAATCTTTATGGTGTTTCCCATTCTATTTCTGAGCTCTGCTCCGGAGGCTCCATTGCCGAGTTAATGCCGCTGAGCTCCCCGGCTATGCTGAAGGTGCAGATTTTACCAGTGCTGCATCAGTGCTGTGTCTATTACAGGGGGTTGTGAAAACATTACAAGCTCGGGGCTGGCTCGGGTTCACTGCAGCAATAAAACCTCATGTAGCACCAGGAAGATGGAGATTGAATACATCCCCCATGTAGCTATTAGGGGCCACCATGGTCCGCGATTTCCATCTACTTCTACGCTCCCGCTCATATACGGTACACAGGAGACCGGAATTATTGATCTAATTAAAGCTGAACTTGCTTGTACAGTGACTAATTTATGAAGGAAATGACCCGGCTCTCACCTAGGCCCAGATGCCTCCCGGCTCAGGCCTATTTATTGTAAGAAAAAGACCACCTGGTGTGAAGGGGCTTATCGATAAGTGAGCGATATAAACATAATCGATAAGCGTCACAAGCGGAAGACAACTCCCATGTATAGCATGTGGTGAATTAAAGCTGCTAGATTAATTGGCTGCCTATGGGGTAAGGCTGCAAGATTTCATTGCTTAAAGGGATAAGTGATGCGTTAGGTGAAATGAAACATTATTCACATGTACAAGTATTTCAGAAAATCTACTGCTAGACAGATATAGATGCTGCCCTGTTGCCCTAGGTTACGACCATCTTCGGACACCAGTGAGATGGTCGAGCATGCTCAGTTCAACTGCATGTTGCTAGTTAGTCTCTACTGTGTATGTAGACAAGGGGAAAATTGAGCATCCTGTTGCATAGCAACAGAAAATCAGGAAGTGATCAGACCCATGGTGAAGAAGAACAATACGGGTTGTTGTAGGTCATTTTAACTTAAAAAAAAAACAAAAAAAACAGCACACTACTTATGTAGATGTATCTGTTACAGATATGATTGAATTTACATTACAAACAAAGCGAATCACCTCGTTTGCCGGGCACTCGATTTATACATCGGCTGCCTTTGATCTCTGTGCTGCTCCCTGCTGCTCTACCCCGGGTGCCTGGAAAAGCTGAATCCAGTCCTGGGAAACTTCTCCCAGTTTTCCAAGAATGGATCCTGCTTTTCGAAGCACCCGGGGTGGAGCAGCACAGAGATCGAAGGCAGCCAGCGTATAAGCCGAGTGCCGAGCAAACTAAGAGCTTTGCTTTATTCGTAATGAAAATTCACTCATCTCTAGTGCCAAACTTACTTAGTGGGAAAATCCTTTAAAGGGGTACTGAGGTCAAACATGTTCTCCTGTTCATCTCCCTATAACCTATACATATATAATGTGATACAGTATGTAGTCTTTGAAGATAAGCGCAACTTAAGCATTCTCAAATCCAATCGTTCTGCATTTGATTACCGGTGACTGAAGAAGTTGGATGCAGCTCTGGAGAGTCCAGGGGAAATATGGATACAGCCAAAGACTCCCTAGTAGAGAAGAGCGAACCGGGTTCGGGTTCGAGTTCATCTGAAACCAATCTTTCGGCATTTGATTAGCTGGGGCTGCTGAACTTGGATAAAGCTCTAAGGTTGTCTGGAAAACATGTGCAGTGTCCCAGAACATGCAGACTACTACTCCTATTATGGCCATTTCTGTTGCTGTGTCCATGCCTGTTCTGGTAAGTGTTTGCACTGCAACTGCTGCTGGTTTTCCCCTAGTATTCTCTGGTAATGTGCATTCTCATGTGTATTCTCATGTATTCCTGTGTATTATTGCATTGTACAGTGGTATGCAAGGCTGTTGATCACGTGACCTGTAACCATGGTTCCTCCAATGGCCGACTAGCTCTGGCCAGGAGCAACCATGTGACCTCCCACTTCCTGCTGACAAGTCAGTTCAGCCCCTGCTTTCAAGCAAGGAGGTTGTGTTGCTCTGTTCTCTCCCTCAGAAGGGGACAAAAGCATCTCTGCAGCCTCTTCACCATAAGAAGAGTGACTGATTCTGCTGCTATATTCAAGTCTTCGTCTGTATCTGCCGGCTCAAGTGTCCGGAGTCTTCTCTCTCATCTGGGTGTCATTCCGTTATCTCTCCTCATCGCTGCAAGGATTCACAGCAAGTATTCTTCTCAAGCTAATCCACCCAGCAACGCTATTTCTCTCATACTCCTACTCCCATCATCCGGCACGTATTCTCACAGCCTATGCAGCACCACTCCTGCTTTATTTGTCAAAGCCTGCTATATACCCGGTTGCATCCGGACAGAACTGTTGCTACTAGTTACCTCATCTATAATAAAACCGCTGTTACTGAACCCTGGCATTGGTGTCCACTAACTGGTGCCCTGACTAAGTGCAGCGAAGAATCGCATGCCCATCATCACCCGCAGATTTCACAGACCGGCCCTACAGTTGTGCTGCCCTCAGGCCTATACCGTGACAAGTATAACCCCTGCAGCTGCCCCGGTCATTGCCCGCTCATAACACCAGCACTGCGGAAGTGGCCCCCAGGGGCCAGGGCATCGCATTTTTGGCGTCACGAACAGGATTAAAGACTGTGTTGTACAAACTTTAAGTGCCCCAAAACTGTGCTGTTACCCCCCAGAGACTTTGCCGATTACTATGGGGGTGATTGAAGTGTTCCGGGCCCTAAACAGTACACAAGATGGCCGCTGTCTTCTTCAATTTCTGGCTGCGCCATACCCCGGAGAGGAGGGGGTTAACAGCCATGCAACCAAAGCGCGGGAATCGTCCGGTGCCATAGACTTTCCATTGGCTGCTCCTGATTGGCTGCCTGGGCCGGATGACGTCACTGTTGCTGGGCAGATTCTGGAACCTGATCCTCCAGCCTGGCGCTCCTCCCCTTCCTGCTACAAGTTCCGGCCAGAGCGTGACAAGATGGCGATGTGTAATCAGGACACGCGTGCAGCTGCTGCTGCTGTGCCGCCGGAATTCCCGAGTCACCTTGCCGAGCTGGACCCAGCCTGCCTGCTGGCCCCGCTTCCATCTGATGACGACAGCTGGGGGTCCGTCAAGTCCGACGCCGCCGAATCTAGTCGGCCCGCTAGCCCAGCAGTCGGTCCCCGGGACCCGAACTCACCCTCCGACCGCAGCCTCTCCCCGGTACCAGTCCGCTCAAGTGACTCAGACCTGGCGTTCTCTACCGGAGGCTCGACCTCGCCTGACTGGGATGTGGCCGTGAGTACCGGGGTTACAGAGGCCCCTCTCCCTGTCCCTAGCGGGGAAAGAAAGCCCAGGCCTTCCTGTTATACGAGCCCCTGGCGACTCCCGGGCCCCGAGTCACCTCCCTTGCCCCAGTGGGTGTTCCGGGATGAACCCGCTATTGTCAAACTAGCAGAGGAGATCCAACAGGCCCTGTCCTTACTGCCGCTCGTCACTAAAACTGCTCCCACCATGGGTACGACAGCACCAGTGGCCTCTACTGCTACCTGCCATACCATCACAGCCCCTAGTGCCTGTGGGGAACCCCCTGTCAAGACCGGCCTAGCACCGGAACAGCCTCCCGTGGTGCCCTACCCAGATTATGCCCCGCTCTGGGGACATCCCTATACCCCATACCTGGAGTCCAACGCTGCATCCGAGCGGCTCTTTATTCAGAAGCTTGAACGACCCAGGCCAGGCGCAGCCCCTCTGGAGAGGAGGAGGGGTACCGTCACCAAGTTTGATAAAAAAAGGGGTTACGGTTTGGTGATGGATTCCTACACCGGTCTCATGGTGCTGGTCAATCGCCGGGCTGTTATCAGAGACTATCAGCTGGGTTATCTGAATAACCTCACCCCCGGGGAGATTGTGGAGTATACCCTAGTAGGGTACCCGAAAGGTCCCTGGGCTGCAGCTGTGACCAGGCCTAAAAAGGCTGTACAACGGCCCTTCTTGCCAACCCCTTCAGAGGATTGGGATGAGGACTGGCAAGACTTTATCCCCTTGGGATCCCTCAAGGCTGCTCCCACTGCGGTGGCTACAGCTGCTTCCTCCAAAACGGTCACCTATCATGTGGCCCCCAACATCTCTCCTGTGACCACTGTGACCCCAAGTCTTGTGGTCACCGCCGCCTCCAGCGACATTCCTGCTCCGGCCCCCTCCCGATACTACTCCTGGGAGAAGAAGAGAGGTGCCACTTGGGGTCCTCCAGGACATTTCTGTTAAGTGTCCTCCTGAAAGATGAGTCCTTAAACTGTTTCTGTTGTCTAACTGTTTAATTGTTTTAGGTTCCTGCTATGCAACGTTCAAGGTACGTGCCTGGTCCTCCTGACCAAGTTCCCTGTACTAACCAGCCATGAGCTGATGGACACTTACAATAACAAAAGGTTCTCTAGTGCCTGTCCCAAAGCCTTTTACATGGACGATGTCTAATTGCCTAAAAGAGACTCTACCTAATAGAGACACTTAACCCATTCCTTCCTAATGCACTTTCCTGTGATTGTGTGTTCCACACAGGGTATTATTGCACTTATTCTACCATTGCATTCCAGTGTTATCAAAGTCTTTGTATTTCCTCCTCTGAGTAAGCACAAGGTTACATAGATTGCCTCAGAGTAGAGCGCCTTTTTTGTAAAACAGTATAGAGAAAGTCAGTTTACATATACCTCAGAGAAAGTCCAGTTTATGTAGGAGTGTATTTTCTCATCCAGTCTCAGTATTGTGTATTATTATCATATCTATAGCTGGAAAGATTTAGTTGAGCCAGTTCGTATTCAGATTTTTCTCAGATTTTCATTCAGATTTTTCTCAGATTTTCATTCAAATTCATGTGAGCCAGTTCTCCTCAAGACCTCGCAGTATTTGTTGTCTTTTGTGTTTCCCTTCCTTTTGTTTCCAGTATTTGTTCACCTCTGTCTTGTCCCAACACAGTAGTTGCTAAACATAGTCTTACTTAACATTCACACTGGTCCATACATATTGCACCTTGGATACCCTTTCGTGTGTTTGGCCTATTGAGTAATTGTGTTGTATGATTGACCCGTATGCATGGGCGCCCAGATGTATGCTTGCTTTTATTATTTTGTTCTATTCTCTTTCAGGTATCCAAGACATTTCACAAACACGCCAAGATAGTACACAGGTCTTCACGTTCTCCTCCAGTAGGGTAACACATTTAACAGAAAACCTACTGTCTAACTGGCTGGAATATGGAGGGTCACCCGCCAGCAGTTAAGTTGTCCTGGCTTACACGTCAGATGATTCACGCACTAGCTACCTGGTCGCCAGAGTACGTTAGGCACCCCTAGGTGAAGTCCTGCCACTAGGGTTTCTCATTCTCTCTCTCTTCTCACCTGTGCCTTGGGCGTGGGAAACACACACCTCATCACACTCACTCTCATCATTCATTCCTGTTGTTTGATTGTCCAGTCTATTCATGTTTGCTGCCTTCTAGATTCGCCGAGGTCGGCTCAAATTTGCTAGGGAGGTATGCAGTGTCCCAGAACATGCAGACTACTACTCCTATTATGGCCATTTCTATTGCTGTGTCATGCCTGTTCTGGTAAGTGTTTGCACTGCAACTGCTGCTGGTTTTCCCCTAGTATTCTCTGGTAATGTGCATTCTCATGTGTATTCTCATGTATTCCTGTGTATTATTGCATTGTACAGTGGTATGCAAGGCTGTTGATCACGTGACCTGTAACCATGGTTCCTCCAATGGCCGACTAGCTCTGGCCAGGAGCAACCATGTGACCTCCCACTTCCTGCTGACAAGTCAGTTCAGCCCCTGCTTTCAAGCAAGGAGGTTGTGTTGCTCTGTTCTCTCCCTCAGAAGGGGACAAAAGCATCTCTGCAGCCTCTTCACCATAAGAAGAGTGACTGATTCTGCTGCTGTATTCAAGTCTTCGGCTGTATCTGCCGGCTCAAGTGTCCGGAGTCTTCTCTCTCATCTGGGTGTCATTCCGTTATCTCTCCACATCGCTGCAAGGATTCACAGCAAGTATTATTCTCAAGCTAATCCACCCAGCAACACTACTTCTCTCATACTCCTACTCCCATCATCCGGCACGTATTCTCACAGCCTATGCAGCACCACTCCTGCTTTATTTGTCAAAGCCTGCTATATACCCGGTTGCATCCGGACAGAACTGTTGCTACTAGTTACCTCATCTATAATAAAACCGCTGTTACTGAACCCTGGCATTGGTGTCCACTAACTGGTGCCCTGACTAAGTGCAGCGAAGAATCGCATGCCCATCATCACCCGCAGATTTCACAGACCGGCCCTACAGTTGTGCTGCCCTCAGGCCTATACCGTGACAAGTATAACCCCTGCAGCTGCCCCGGTCATTGCCCGCTCATAACACCAGCACTGCGGAAGTGGCCCCCAGGGGCCAGGGCATCGCACATGGATACAGCCAATGACTATATCCATGTTTTCCACATAGCCTTAGGGCTTTATCCAACTTCAGCAGCCACCGCTAATCAAATGCCGAAAGTTCGGGTTCAGATGGACTCCAGCATGCTTGATGTTCGCTCACCTCTACTCCCTAGTGCTGCATCCAACTTCTTCAGCCACCAAACGATTGGACTGGAGTATGCGCAAGAGGTGCTACTCTCTTCTAGTCTTATTACAGATACAGGTGGCTTTCTGTAGATTAGTATTACACGGGCTGATGGGGGCCCGATAATAACTGTAAGCGAGCGCTGATCTGCTAGATCGGAGCTCGTTTACTGGGCCTATTACACGGCCTGATAATTGTTTAACAAGGGCTGCATGGACATCGTTCCCGACGTAGCGATGCGTGATCGGCGCCCGACAATTATAGGTCCAAACCTATATGAACGATCAGCTGATGATCGTTGTGATCAGCTGATCGTTTTGTTTATTACACAGAGCGATAAGCGGCAGATAGGGTCGATTCGTCCGATTATCGTTCCGTGTAATAGTACCCGTACTTTCTGGCCCCAATTTGTGATAGTTAATGACATCACTGTGGGGTTTCACTGGTGTGGGCATTCCTGTGTGCCGCAACTTTTCCTGTCCGGCCTCCCTGTGTACAGCACTGCTATGCCAAAGTCTACAAGGAGTAAGGTGTGCCCCTCTTAGTAAATTCCCAGCCATTTGTGGTGCTGAATCAGAAGGGGTTAATCCAGTGAAAACCTGGAATATAATATATGGTTCCTCCACATTCTCCTTCCTTCGGTATATAAACCATTCCAGAGTCGTGAAGCAAATAAAATATTGAGATAAGGCCGATGTGGCCTAATGGCCTGGAAAATACCTGACTTCAATCCGACTGAAGCGAAAACCCATTACACCCGATGTAACTTATATGGTGCTAATCCTGAATGACATTGGGATCTGCAGACGGCAGCGCTCTCCCGTTATAACGGATCGCCGCCAATATTGACAGAGATAAGCTGAAAAGGGCAAAAAGGAAATTAAAGAAAGCAATTCCAGCACTCATGTCAAGAAAGAGAAGACTGCAAGACTGTAATACACGGATCAGTAAGTGCGGGATACCGCAGACTCCCCTACACATCAGACCAACATCATGTATGAAATTAGAACTAGTTTTTTTTTATTTTCTAGTTTTGTCCAGTCTGATTCACTTACCGGTTATGGCTGGTACTGATAGGGACAAGATTTTTCTAAACCAAACTCCAGCCCAATACAACCAAGGGAGGCTGAGGTATTACAATACAATATGGACGCTAAATTGGGACAACCATGTGTAAATACGGTATCACCGTAAATATTCTATCAAATGCCCAAAATTTACAGTCATGAAATCTTGGACCACGATGGGGACATTAATTTATGGCGTCTTTTGTTGGCCATCATAATTGGCCTTTTTTTTTTTTTTTTTTTAAATTGTAACTTTCTGGTACCAGTAGATTTAAATAATTTGTTTGTTTTTTTCCACTGGAGTACCCCTTTAAATTCTTGTTAATTAATAAATTAAATAAAACAGTGGGGAGAAAAACCAACTTTCTTTATAATATTCCTCTTTCCTTATTGTGCCAACTAATTTTCCTTTTCACTGACCAGGTAAGAACTACATCTGGGAAGCTGCCCTTCTTTACACCTCCACAGGGGATTCCATGTTAGCTCACAAAGGAGAAGCGGTCTGCGCTGTCTCAGAATATATTCCAGGGACTGGAGATCCCAGGAGCTCTGAGGCAGGAATGGAAGACGTGTTTTCTCTAAGTGGGAGGTCATTGTACAGGGGGAACGTGAGAATTAAACGAGGTAATGAAGACCCCCATGAAACTATGATGTTTACTTAATTTACAAGCTCCCAAAATCTGCCTTGAATACATCACAATTTATTTCATTATTTTTTTTTTTTATTGTAATTGAGCAATTAAGGGAAACGTTTAGAGAAAAAACATCCTTTTTCCATCATAAACCTAAAATAATAAAAAAAAAATGCAAAAAAAATAAGTTTAAATCAACTGGTGTAAAAAAGTTATATAGATTTGTATATTACTTCTATTTAAAAATTCTTCTAGTACTTATCAGCTGATGTATGTCCTGCAGGCAGTGGTGTATTTTCTCCAGTCTGACACAGTGCTCTCTGCTGCCACCTCCATGTCAATGTCAGGAAATGTCCAGAGCAGGAGATGTTTTCTATGGGGATTTGCTGCTGCTCTGGACAGTTCCGGACATGGACAGAGGTGTCAGCAGAGAGCACTGTGTCAGACTGGAGAGAATACACCACTTCCTGCAGGACATACAGCAGCTGATAAGTACTGGAAGACTGGAGATTTTTAAATAGAAGTAATACACAAATCTATGTACCTTTCTGACACCAGTTGGTTTAAAAACTTTTTTTCACCAAAGTACCCCTTTAATAATGCTGGGTTCACACTATGTATATTTGAGGCTGTATTTGTGAGGCTGTATAGCAACCAAAACCAGGAGTGGATTGAAAACACAGAAAGGCTCTGTTCACATAATGTTGTAATTGAGTGGATGGCCATCATTTAATGGCAAATATTTGCTGTTATTTTAAAACAACGGCTGTGGTATTGAAATAATGGCCGTTATTTACTGTTATATGGCGGCCATCCACTCAATTTCAACATTGTGTGAACAGATCCTTTCTGTGTTTTCAATCCACTCCTGGTTTTGGTTGCTATGAGGACCTGACATGAGGACCAAATACTGCCTGAAATATACGTAGTGTGAACCCAGCCACAAAGTGGTTTTACCATCTCATAATGCTACAATACAGGGGACAAATATGAGATCACAGGAGGGTCTGACTTCCATGTTTCCTTTTTTATGAGTTGACCCGCAGCTCCATTCATTCTCTATGGAGTTGTTGGAAGGTGTTGAGTGCTGTACTCTCATACTTGTTGTCCCCAATCCTGTGGATGGAGGACAAGTAAGTTTAAATGAGAAAATCCTTTTAACTCTGCCAACTGAGTACAAGTACATTGCAGATCACAACTTTCTTAAAATAATTTCAGTGTAGCAAAAGCCCATCATCGTGTTTGTTATGATCCTATATAACCAGGACCCCCCATCTCTTAGCTGTATACTTAGAACAGTTGAACAACAACATTTTAACAATTTTCCGAATTGCTCAATTATTTCATTTTGAATTCACCCCCATGAAAAAAAAAAAAAAAATATATATATATTTTTTTTAATAGCAGAAATAAAAAATTGTCCAGTGGTGCGGAAGGTGTCACTGACTACGAGATACTTTGATTAATTACATGCGGTCTAACATGTTCTATGTCCAAATTGTGTCCAGGAAGAAAGACTGCGAGATCCTTTCATCTTCACTTTGTTGTGTGGATTGGCTCTTTGCTCTTTTATGGCAAAGTGGACAATTATGAGAATGCCCCACTTATGGGTAATTTCCCCTCGCTCTGAGTGTGACACCTGGGAACCTGCATGACAATACTCATTGACTGTACATCTACCAAGTATTGTTCTGTGCATCATCATGCTGACCAGATCTGCTGTAATTGTGTAGATCTGGCCTTTGGCCTTTACATTTGGTAAAATTGTCTTGATGTCAGTAGCCAGACCCTGACTGATCACAAGGTATCTTATGCTAGAAGTTGTATGAGGTTTAAAGGGGTACCCCAATATAATTTAAAAAAAAAAAGACATGCTGCAGAAGTATATAGCATTGCTTACCTGTCTGTCCCTGTTCTTAAATCCATGAGTTCTGGGGGTCTTAGTGTGGTGTCCCACTAGGGGTGTTACTATTATTCACATCCTTTGCAAAAGTCTGTACTTTTTGTGGTCCTAGTCTAGCACAAGTAGTAGACTAGTAGAGTTGACCACTTGATGCCGCTGTATTGTGTGTTAGTGTATGGAAGATGCACAGCTGAAGGATCGCAAAGGGTTATTGTATTTATGTGTGCCAGAATCTGTGAACCAGTAGTTTCTTCTCGCCTATCACCTCTTCTTTCTATTCTTCTGTTGCACTCTTTTCACCCAATCCCAGTGCGCCCTACACGCTATAGAGGAAGTTAGTCCCTTGGGTGGGTGAGGAGAAAGAGCTTTCCGTTTGGGACAGCGTGGAGAAAGGACACAACACAGATAGCTCTCCGCAGCAGCCTTGTCTGGGCCCTCGCCCTCTGCCAGGTCCCCGAAGCACAGTCTTAGCTAGTACCCTGCATGGGTAGGATGCAAGACAGCACACTGTCACCAACTTTCTCTTACGTACCCACACAAAGCACTATGCAGTGTTAAACCTCTTAGCAGAGGACCAGCAAAAAGATTACTTCAAGCCACGCCGTGGATTAGTAGAAGTAACAGTGCAGGACAGTATCCACTAAAGAGCCACAGAGCCAGGAACTGATCCAGGTGGAGCAAAGTTGCAGTAAGCCTATGGACTCCATCTTGCAGCGTGGGTGTCAGCAGGAAACCCTCAGCATTCTGCTCAGCCCAGGTAACAAGGTCTGGGACCTGTGTCATCCATTAGTACGGCTCGGCCAACGCTAGTGGCATAAGGTGATGTGAAGACTAAGGGAAAGGTCAATACACAGGCACAGGCGTTCTTCGTCTTCTACTACAAGTATTCTGCTATATCCTCCAATGTCCCGGCAGAGCACACTTCTACATGGGTTGAGACTCTCACGTTACCCTCCTCTCTGCTACTCTACCTCAGTACAACTCTCTCAGCACAACTATCACCTACTCAGCACTTATCACACAGATCTGGTTGTCTTATGTTCAAGTCTGTATTGGAACTTTTGTCAAGTGTATATTGAAGTCCTTCTGTATTACCTGCTGCACATTTGCAAGTAGTAAACCAACTCAACGTTACTCCAAGAGTCTGTGGTAATTTATCACCGCCTACACAGCATATACACTGCAACCTTGGGACACTTCCCTTTGTGTGGGTGACGGGTCCTACTATCCGGGAGGGTCATTACACAGCTCTGGACATCTGTGACCACATCATCTGTGACATAATCCCAAGGGACCCGGTAGCATCCCGGCAGGACACTGACCACAGGGGAAAAGGGTACAACCGGCCTTATCCACTAAAACCAGGCGTGCCATCACACCTGTGTACCTACCAGCCACTGGTGTCATGTGACAAAACAGTAAGGTCCGGCTGAATCTTGGCCATCCACCACCGGAGTGGTGTCACACCACAACACCTAGCAAGTGACCGGCCGTCCTGCTATATAACACCTCACGGGGGCACACCGCATTAGTTATGTTCTGTCTGATTGTATTTCCTGGTTGAGCAGTTATGCAGTTCCCAGAATGCAATGCTTTCTCTTAGCTCTTCATTATAGTCCTCCCACCTTGCCTACTCCCCTCCCACAGCACTCCTCCTAGGACTCCCAGCCAAAGCTGTTGCAGAACATCTCATTTCACTGCAGACTATTGCATCAGTGAGGAAGCAGCACCTGCTGTATTCATATCCTGTCTGCTCTATGTGTAGCATCATTCATTTCAAGGTAATCACACCTCATTCTCCCTAAATGTCCCAATAAAGAGATATATTTATCTGAGTATATGACCATAAGATAGTGATGTAGGGGCTGATCAGAGACTGTGACATCACTCAGGGGTGGAGCTAGCACTTTGAGAGAATATCCAGCCATGTCTCCTGTGACATCAAAATATGATGTGTTGTCTACGGCGAGAGGGAGGAACTGGGGAGCTGGAGACAATACCACATTGTGCAGTTCTTCTATTTTCAACTTCCTGTCAGGAGTGAATCATGCAAAGGCTGTGATAACACTATATTAATTTTATATATATATTAGGGTTTTTTTTATAAAAAAAATTATAATTCTGTGATATCAGAATACCCCTTTAAGGTCTTGGTAGAAGAACTTGTAGCAATAGAAATTGTGAACACAGCTAATGAGAACCATCCCCACATTGGATATAATAACATATCTAAACTCTTAGCGATAACACTTCCTCATCCGAAGAAGAAGGGGAAACATGAGAAATTCTAAACAGACATTTCTAGCAGGCCGACAGATGTGACCAATTTGTTAAGAACTAGCAGTCATCACCTCCGAAGAGTAACGAGGCGGCTTGTGGCTGTATAGTGTTCTTTATAGGTCCGTTACATGGTCAGAGCAGGCACTCCGCGTCATTCACACGGCAAGCCTGCCATATTACAGAATAAAGTTCTGAGAAGTCAAGGACTTCAAGGTTCAAGGTAGATGTAAGTCGAAAAGTTAGCTATGAAAGTGCAAACTAAGAGAGAACATATGGAATTCACAAGGACACTATTCATCGGCCATCATTTATAAATGCTTTAGAAGCTCTGTCAACATTAGCTTAAGAAATATTCGGGGAAATTTATTTTATGCTTATATAGTGTAGCATAGGCTACAGAGAAGGATATAGGGGTTCTTGTGTATGCCCTGTGCTTACCTGTTTTAGCTGATGTGGTAGCCATACTGATTCCTACTTGCACACTGAAATGATTTCCTAATGCTGCCTACATTTCCCATGAAGCTTCTGCCTTTACAGGGTGTGTGTTTGTGTGTGTGTGTGTGTGCGTATGTGTGGGAGCCCCTTCATTGCAGTGCAATTAGGCTGATGGTGCTGGAGTCCACCTAAGGGAACTGGTTAGACTCATATACAAGTTTGTGTCAGTTCACAGTCAGTCAGTTTTTCATATTCAAAGTGCATTTTTTGAGAAACATTTCCATGTAGAGAAAGTGATTTGACCACAACCTCACAAGAGTTGCAAAATTAATATATATCCGTATCCATATAGTAGTCATGCCGTACTTTAAGGAAGTCAGCTGACCCAGGACAGACTACTTCCTCTGACGCATTAAACACTGTGATTTTCCATGGGTCAGGCTGGTGATCACATGACCCAGTTACAGTAATGAGATGAAAGGGCAAAAAGAGGGGGGAAAAACTGGAGTGCTTTTAGAAATGTACAGATATATGGGCATGGCAGCTCAGAAAAGTCCTGATAACCATTAATCGGTGAACTTGTAGGACACGCATCATTTCGAATAGTCCTAATCGTGTATGGATAATCCTAAAAGCTCTGACACCCCAAAGCTGAGTGTTTGTGGGGCATTTACAGCTGTTCTGGGGAATTTTTAGTTGGGCTTGGTGGCCAGGGCCTAAATATTCCAATAAGTTTGGTAATAGTGTAACGTCTGCATGGTACTAACCAAAAGAAGTGTGGCAGTCCACTGTGTTGAGGTCCTCAGTGACTTTGTGACCATGTGTAAGACTGACGACGAGAGTGCTTGGCAAATAATAACACCCAGAGTTAGACGTGCATGAACTGTGAGAGACTCCTCTGGTCACGACCTGTGACTGTGGACCTTTGCTGCTGGAGACACCCAGTGCTGTTAAGCAACATGTGGGAGGATCCCTGTAGTCCAACCCAAAAACACACAGGTTAGTCCTGGTTTAACCACAAAAAGAGAAGGAGGTCTAACTTAGAGTAAGATGTGAATTTTAGTTAGTCCTGATTCTAGTTCCATCTCTCCGACCAGAGCTATAATTCAGGATGAGTGGTCACCATATAGAAAGAGATGGTAGACTAGCGGTAGTCATGCAGCTATTATTTATGTATTCTGATTCATTTGGCCCCAACTTGCATCTTAAGGAGTCTGAGACGTGCACTGTGGATCTTCATGGCATCATGCAAACCACTGCAACACCCAGAACTCCACACTGGAACAGCTCTAACCTCTGTAGCCACTTCCAAGAGGGAACAAAATTCACCAAAAGCCAGAAGGGATAATAAGAGTACGAGAGACTTCCTCCACTTCTGGTCTCTAACTGGGCCTATAGCTGGAGTCCGTGCAACGTGACCATCACACTACAAGTTCTACATCCTACACCCTTCAATAGGGAATTGTAGCACACAACTCAGTTTCTTTTAGCCAACCCATGAGATGCCTCCTACGAAGCATTCCTTGGACTAAAACTGAGTGTAAACCTTATTAACTAGATGGGTGAAGTCTAGTCCTTCCTACTCCTACAGATTTTATTTTGCTGGCAACAAACAATGGGGCAACACCTTCCCTCGTACCACAAGACTGTCACCTGGTAGACCAAGTTCTATGGGCACACCATGGGCACCCAACACTTGCAACTTGACACTACACCCAAAGGTGTACCACAGAGATCATGGACTTTCAAAAAGAGTACACACACACCCTTGTTTTCGTTGTTTATTCGAGGAACGTTCTTGGAGCCCAGCTGGCCCACTAAAGTCACCTTGACCCTGAAATCACTGTCTATGGACACCCCCCCTCCCCTCGTCACCACATTTACACTCATCGTATTTCATATAGACAATCCATAATAGTATATTCATTGGGGAGGGGCTTGGTAAAAAAGGGCCCCCATTGATTCCAAGAACTTTGTTCCTTTCTTTGCCCATGTCTAGTCACCCTACATTAAAATGAATGGAACGTAATGGAAAACTGCTCATGTATGGCCACTGAAAATTTTATAAATAAAGTTATATGTTTGCGGACACATATCTGTTATCACTGTAATGGTTAATTTCTTTTGTAAAGCTCTTGCCTGTACATAATTTATTTTTCTACATTTCATGTATCGGAGCGTAAGCCCTTCTGCAGTCAGCATTTGTTAGTAATTTTCCATCTGAATAGAAATCCACAATGGTCAGTTTAATTCCATATGGCTCTTATTTTAGGCATTTCCACATAGTTTAATAAATACAATAATTCGAGGGGAAAAAAAAGTCTATAGAGGGGTATGGATAAAAGTGTGAAGAGCTTTAAGGTTCCTAGAAAAAGAGGACGTTCCACTGAGACTGGTCAATTTACAAGGCATCACGGAGGAAAGACTGAACGAGAGATTCTCTATCACACAAAGGTTAAGGCTACAATTTCAGTTCAACTTTTCTAGTATTGCAACTGTTATAAATCAAAAAGAGCAAAGAATATTAAATTCAAATGCTATGAAATGAGAGGGAAAAACTCTATTCGCGGAGCAAAGTTCCTCCCCAATCTCTATTAACTATATCAACTGTGTATTCACCTCACTCCTTTCCCGCTGCTGAAGTTCCATTGGTTCTCCACTGATCTCTACTTCTTGGTCTGGTCTCAACACACAGGAATGGTCAATCACTGGCCATAGTGGAGACATGCCGGAACCAGTGGATGAATAGGCATTCTCTTTGTGTCCAGACAGAACCAAGAAGTAAAGATCAACAGACAACAAGTGAGCACCACAATGGCAGTAGCTGGGCCCAATGAGCACCACAATGGCAGTAGTAGAGACTAAGGGGGAGATTTAGTAGAATTGTCTTAGTTGACCCTAGCAACCAATCAGATTCCACCTTTAATTTTTCAAAGAGTCTGTGAGGAATGAAAGGTGGAATCTGATTGGTTGCTAGGGGAAACTAAGACAATTCTACTTTACACCATTTTTAATAAATCTTCCCCTAAGTGAGTACTACAGTAGCAGGGACCAAATGAGCACAAAATGGCAGCAAAAGAGACCAGGGATGAGCGAATTTGCCGATCTTTTCGCTAGGTTCGTCCATCAGCTTGGCAGCCAGCTGCCTTTGAACTTCATGCGTCTCCACTCTGGGTGCCTTGAAAAGCTGGATGCAGTCCTGAGAGAAGTTTACCTGGAGTGTATCCAGCATTTCCAAGCACTTGGAGCAGCAGCCGGATGACAAGCCGACAGCCGAGCCGTTGGCACTGTAAATTCATTCATCCTTAGTAGACATCTTGCTGCCCATGGGGAGACTAACAGTTCCTTTTATACTTGCTATTATCTATTCGGTCTCCTTCTCCAAGTTCTAAGCTGCAGCTTTCTGCTGAAAACACTAAAATCTGTGTGTGAGCTTTTCTCTCTGTCTCCTCCTCTTTCCCCCTCCCCTCTGAGACAGGTGATGTAAACAAGTTCCTGACTGACTTAATCTGCAACATTGTAGCTTTTTTGGTAATGCTGGGAGGGTTATTCTGAGGTCAAGCCAGTCAGGGACTTGTTTACATCAGCTGTCTCAGAAGGGAGGGGGGAGAAGGAGAGAAAAGCTCACAGATTTTTGTGTCTTCAGCAGAAAGCAGCAGCTCAGAACTGGGGGTAGGAGACTGAATAGATAATAACACGTTTGATAGGAATTGTTAGGCTCACCATGGGCAGCAACATATCAAAAGTTATGTTCGAGTGGAATACCCCTTTAAGCAATTTACAAATATGTTAGGAATCATACAGTCATCACATGGAGGGAAGTCATCTGTAATGACACTGAACATTTCATTTTGTGTTTAGGAAACAAAGGCACGGTACAAAGAAAAATCATGTAGAGGTGTCCAAAGCCTTTAAAGTTGGAGTTTTACTTTAATTGGGCATAGGCAATAGCTCTATCAGGGGCTGCCCTAGGCGTGAGCATTTTTGAGGGTGTTTAAGTAGAAGTCCGGTTACATTTTTTATTGTGTTGTATTGCCCCCCCAAAGTTATACAAATCCCAATATACACTTATTACAGGAAATGCTTATAAAGAGCTTTTTCCCTGCACTTACTACTGCATCAAGGCTTCACTTCCTGGATAACATGGTGATGTCACTTCCTAGATAACATGGTAATGTCGCTTCCTGGATAACATGGTGATGTCACTTCCCGGATAACATGGTGATGTCACAACCCGACTCCCAGAGCTGTGCGGGCTGTGGCTGCTGGAGTGGATCATGGCAGAAGGACACCGAGGGACACAGGTCACTGAGCATTCCTCTGCCATCATCGTCTCCAGCAGCCAAAGCCCACACAGCTCTGGGAGTCTGGTCGTGACATCACCATGTTATCCAGGAAGTAACATCACCATGTTATCCAGGAAGTGACATCACCGTGTTATCCAGGAAGTGACATCACCATGTTATCCAGGAAGTGAAGCCTTGATGCAGTAGTAAGTGCAGGGAATAAAGCACTTTATAAGCATTTCCCATAATAAGTGTATATTGGTGATTTGTATAACTTTTGGGGGGCAATACAATACTTTAATGAAAAATTTCACCAGACTTCTCCTTTAATGTCTGCACAGTACAGTTGTCTCTCCGCTGTGTACTGCTGGAACGGCTTTTAGCTGATCCAGTAATGTGTATTACAGTCTTCTGCTGAGCTCCAGATACCGATTACACCAATAAATATTCCGGACTATTATTCTACTTCTCAGCTTCTCTCATTCTAATTCTCCAGCGCCGCTTTCTAAGACTCCTTAATCGAGAGCTTTTATCTCCACTCTCCCAACGCCTTAATAAATGGCTGACAGTGCGGCATTCCTGCGGGAGCTGGCCGGGATACGTAGGCCTTTAAATTAAGAGAAAGCTCCCCTTCACGATCTCTTATCGAGTCCTCACTGATCCCTCCACAGGCTGCCTTCTACGTGAGCTGCCGAGAGCCGACCAAGCTGATCAGCTGCCAAAAGTTATATAATTTTGGAGAGGCGCCATATGTTTTTTATGTTTTTTTTTTTTTTCCAGAAACGTTAAGTAACTCAAACAAGCCCGAGACTCCTATATGTTCTCATGTGAAAATTAGAGACTGAAAAGCCAATAACAACGGGAAGCTGGGAGGCAATTTCTGCAAAATAAGTGAGGAGAGGCAGGAGAGTAATGCAAGGGATACGGTATATACTGCATGGAGTTCTGCATTGGGGGACAAGGTTTAGTTAGTAAATTAATGTCAAATTTATTATATTTTCTTTCAGTTTCTTAACCAAACACAGCTGTATTCTCCCAGGCTGTAACCTTCATTGAAGTGAATAGAAACCTTAGAGACTCTATGCAGCCTTATCTAAAAGAAGCATAATCTAGTGACAGAGAAGCTGGACAGAATGATGTATCACTTACATTGTTCTGTGCAGCTGATCCAGAGATACCCTCCTGAATAACATGGATAATAAGAGGTCCTCTCTATTATGTGCATGAGCCCAGTAGTCCTCAATATTCATGAGAAGCAGAAAACTCCACCCACCAGCTGCTGATTGGCAGTTATCTATCCATGCTGTGTATACTCAGTCACCTGTCAATCAGCAGCTGGGGGGAGGGGTGTGACAAGAATCCTATTCTCCTACATATTAGGAGAACGGCTGAACAGAAGGATGTAAGTAATACACAGATCTGTTCAGCATTTCTGTCAATAGTTTATGCTGCCCTCACTTAAGGTGGAATAAACCTAGTGACAGATTCCCTTTAAAGTGAATGTCCACCCCAATTTCAGTTTTTTGAATCCAAAATTCAAAAATCAAATTTTTTGTTTTGTAAATTGAAAATAGTTCTAATAATGTGTGTTGAGGCCCCAATCCCCCACTCTGTTTTGGTTAAGCTTGATGTTTGTTTATCTTTAGTTCTGACACTTCTATAGGTGGTGATAGTAGTTATTGTATGGTAATGGCATGTTAAATGGGAAAAAGTGGGTATGGAGAATTTTTTCACTCTTTGTGTGTTTTTAGTTCTTTTAAATGCTTCTTAGCTATTCAGTATTTTATACCTTAGTATAAGTCACTTGTGATCACTGTCTACAATGCACTGCAATATGGTGTACTAAATGCATCCACTAGACCCCTTGCTGCCATCTGAACTGCTCAGCATCCTACAGTCACATTGCAGAGTGAGGAGGTGAGAGAGAGTGGGCTGCCAGAGAAATCCTAGCCACAAAGATGCTTTGGTTACCGCTGACTGCCTTAACACATCTAGGTATTGTACTATCACTCTGACTGTTAAAGGGATTAACCCCTTAAGGTCAATGCCAGTTTTCATTTTTGAGCTTTTGCTTTTTCCACTTTATATTTAAAAGGTCATAGCACTTGCATTTTTCCACCTAGAACCCACATCAGCCCTTATTTTTTGCGTCACTAATTGTACTTTGCAATGACAGGCTGAATTGTTGCATTAAGTACACTGCGAAACCAGAAAAAAATTCAATGTGTGGTGAAATTGAAAAAAAAAAAAAAAAAACGTATTTCTTTTATTTGGAGGGTATTTGTTATTACACCATTCGCCCTGGGGTAAAACTGACTTGTTATGCATGTTCCTCAAGTCGTTTCGATTAAAACGATATGTAACATGTATAAGTTTTATATTATGTGATGGCCTGTAAAAAATTAAAACCATTGTTAACAAATATACGTTCCTTAAAATCGCTCCATTCCCAGGCTTATAGCGCTTTTATCCTTTGGTCTATGGGGCTGTGTCAGGTGTCATTTTTTGCGCCATGATATTTACTTTCTATCGGTACCTTGATTGCCCATATACGGCTTTTTGATCATTTTATTACATTTTTCTGGATTTGATGCAACCAAAAATGCGCAATTTTGCATTTTGGGATTTTTTGCGCTTACGCCGTTTACCGTGCGAGATCAGGAATGTGATTAATTAATAGTTCGGGCGATTACGCACGCGGCGATAGCAAACATGTTTGTTTATTTATTTATTTATATTTATAAAATGGGAAAAGGGAGGTGATTTGGACTTTTATTATGGGAGGGGATTTTTTATTATTAAAAACACTTTTTTTTTTTTTTTACATTAACTGTAAGTCCCCCTGGGGGACTTGTATATACAAAGCATTGATCTCTCATAGAGATCAATGCTGTGTTTATACACAGCAAAGATCATTGTAATTCGGTGATAGATTCCTATGGCCTGCTGCAGGCCACAGCAATCTATTGCCGAGCCGGGATCAGCGTCATCGTGACCCTGAGCCCCGGCACGGGCAGAAGAACGGATCTCCCCCCCGCGATCGCATCGCGGGGGGGGGGGGGGGGGGGGGAGATCCGACCCACTAGACACCAGGGAGATTATGAATGAAGCATCTCAATGGTTTGACAGCTGCATTTAACCCCTTCGGGACCAGGCTAATTTTCGTTTTTGCATTTTCGTTTTTTCCTCCTTGTGTTAAAAAGGCCATAGCACTTGCATTTTTCCACCTAGAGACCCACATGAGCCCTTATTTTTTGCGTCACTAATTGTACTTTGCAATGACAGGCTGAATTTTTGCATAAAGTACACTGCGAAACCAGAAAAAAATTCAAAGTGTGGTGAAATTGAAAAAAAAAACGCATTTCTTTTATTTGGGGGGACTGTGTTTTTACGCCATTCGCCCTGGGGTAAAACTGACTTGTTATATATGTTCCTCAAGTCGTTACGATTAAAACGATATATAACATGTATAACTTATATTGTATCTGATGGCCTGTAAAAAATTCAAACCATTGTTTACAAATATACGTCCCTTAAAATCGCTCTATTCCCAGGCTTATAGCGCTTTTATCCTTTGGTCTATGGGGCTGTGTGAGGTGTCATTTTTTGCGCCATGATGTGTTCTTTCTATCGGTACCTTGATTGCGCATATACGACTTTTTGATCGCTTTTTATTACATTTTTTCTGGATTTGATGCGACCAAAAATGCGCAATTTTGCACTTTGGGATTTTTTTGCGCTGACGCAGTTTACCGTGCGAGATCAGGAATGTGATTAATTAATAGTTCAGGCGATTACGCACGCGGCGATAGCAAACATGTTTATTTATTTGTTTATTTATTTACTTTTATTTATAACCTGGGAAAAGGGGGGTGATTCTGACTTTTATTAGGGGAGGGGGCTTTTTACTTATAACAATACTTTTTTTTTTACTTTTACACTTATACTAGAAGCCCCCCTGGGGGACTTCTAGTATAAGTGCTTTGATCTCTCATAGAGATCTCTGCAGCATAGATATGCTGCAGAGATCCATGAGATAGGCACTCGTTTGCTTTCGGCTGCTGCAGCCGGAAGTAAACGAGTGCCGAGCCGGGGACGGCGCCATCTTGGAGCGGTCCCCGGCCGGCTTCAGAAACGGAGATCGCTCCACCGGGACAACGTCCCGGAGGAGCGATCTCCGCCACTAGACACCAGGGATAAGCTGAATCCGGTAATCGGATGCAGCTGTCATGTTTGACAGCTGCATCTGATTACTGTATTAGCGGGCACGGCGATCGGACCGTGCCCGCTAATACCTACGGTCCCGGGCTACAAGCGGCACCCGGGACCCCCGCGGTTCAGAGCGGGGTCGCCGCGCGGCCCCGCTCTGCACGCCCGCACCCGCGCGAGGACGTACCGTTACGTCCTCGTGCGGGAAGGGGTTAAGTGCTTAATTAGCCGGCGCGGCAACGGGACCCAGATTGCAGCCGGGATCGGTGCCGTTTAGAGCGTGGTCCCTGCGGGACCCCTCTCTAAACACCCCCCGCGGCACCATGACGTACCAGGTACGTCATGGGTCACTAAGGGGTTAAAGGGTTTGTCCCATTAAGAAAGATAGGTCTAAACTGATGCATTATGTGAAATCAGGATGGGACTGGCAATCTGGCATTTCTGGTAAATGCAAAATGGTCAGGTCCCTTCTGAGGACAAGTCTAGTCTGATCCCTGGTGATGTGCTACTTCCCTACACATCACCAGGGGCAGGCTGGTCCAGGGGTAGGGTCACTGGCATTTGCCCCCTCACAGAGCTTGGTGGACTGGTGCCCAGAAGCCAGGTGAGTAAATGTACGCCTACATGAGTACAACTGCAATCTCTAGGAAGTACTGGTAGTTTGTCTCCACTGAGCCTGCAAAAAACAAGGATTGTGAGAAAATGTGTGCACTGTTGCATGGCAACAGCAGGGTCATAGTTCAGAAGGGAATGAAGAAATAAAAAAAAAAAGCATATTTGTTCTTTTTTTTACATATAAGTATGAGGTTTTACAAAATTTAGCTTTTTGGACAACCCTTTAAACTGTGGACAATAGTTTTCTCTCTCCTTAAAGTAGAAGTCCGGCAATTTATTTAAATTAAAGTATTGTATTTACCCCCAAAAGTTATACAAATCACCAATATACACTTGTTACGGGAAATGCTTATAAAGTGCTTTTTTCCTTGAACTTACTACTGCATCAAGGCTTCACTTCCTGAATAACATGGTGATGTCACTTCCTGGATAACATGGTGATGTCACTTCCTGAATAACATGGTGATGTCACTTCCTGGATAACACGGTGATGTCACTTCCTGCATAAAATGGTGATGTCACTTCCTGGATAACATAGTGATGTCACTTCCTGGATAACATGGCGATGTCACGACCAGACTCCCAGAGCTGTGCAGGCTGTGGCTGCTGGAGAGGATGATGGCAGATGGATGCTCAGTGTCCTGTGTCCCTCAGTGTCTCCCTGCCATCATCCTCTCCAGCAGCCACAGCCTGCACAGCTCTGGGAGTCGGGTTGTGACATCACCATGTTATCCAGGAAGCGACATCACCATGTTATCCAGGAAGTGACATCACCATGTTATCCAGGAAGTGACATCACCATGTTATCCAGGAAGTGAATCTTGATGCAGTAGTAAGTGCAGGGAAAAAAGCACTTTATAAGCATTTCTCGTAATAAGTGTATATTGGGGATTTGTATAACTTTTAGGGGGCAATACAATAATTTTGTAAAAAATTTCACTGGATATCTCCTTTAACCCCAAGTATTGATTTGAGAATGCTCCATATCAATGCATTGAGGCTGTGCCACGTACATCAATATGCTCCAAATCTCAATTTCACATTTAAAAACTTTTCACTTGATACAAAAAAAGGATAAAGAAAATGCTGCACCTAGAGAATATCGTATAGAATTTTCATACCGACCAGGGCTTTTTTCACAACTTCAAATCCGGAAAGCATGGGCTGATGAGCTGTCGGCACCTGCGTACATACCAGAGCTGAGCTTCCTACTGCTGAGTTATAGACTATGACCATGACGTTCTTGGCCGTATTATTGACCATGAAATGTAGAGGGATTTTTTTAAGTTGTCAGTGTTCATTTATTTCATATAAAATTATAGTAACAACAAGATCTGGGTCTATAGAAAATGAGGCCCCGGGCAGTAATCATAGAAATCACCCAAGTTGCCAATTTTAGACAGCTGTATTAGTAATCTGTATATAGTATATGTATAAGTTATATAGCAATTCATATATCTTTTTAAAGGAAAACTCCAGCCTCAGGATATATATATATATATATATATATATATATATATATATATATTTTTTTTTTTTTTTTTTTTTTTCAAAATTGGGGGGAACAGGGGGAACATAACAAAAAAATACTAACCTACCTTTCCCCATGTCTCTCCAGCTCTGAATCGCTACTGCGGGACTCCCGCTGGGCTCCAGGATATCCGGACGGACTGGCTCGGGATTTGCTAAGTTGGCTTTCCATCAGCCGGGATGGGCAGCACAACTCGGGGGGAAATGCCTTCCAGTGGGGATCCTGGGCCGGTCACACTGATCATCATGGGCATGGGGAGAGGTAAGAAAAGATAGCTTGTTATATTCTCCCCTCCCCCTGCCGCCTTTCTCATCTTTGCCAGGGCCAAACTTCACCTTTAACTTAAAGGGGTATTCAGAGTTAACAGAGTTATTCAGAGGGGACAAGTGTCTGGGCAAGGGAGGGTTGAGTCCGATCATTTGGCATTTAAAGAAGATGCATGCAGCCCTTAAGGCCAAAGGATGTATCCTAGACTCCCTAGGGCTGCATCCAACTTCTTCAGCCACCAATATTCAATGACTCGCGCATGCTAGGCTGGGTTCACACTATGTATATTTCAGGCAGTATTTGGTCCTCATGTCAGGTCCTCATAGCAACCAAAACCAGGAGTGGATTGAAAACACAGAAAGGATCTGTTCACACAATGTTGAAATTGAGTGGATGGCCGCCATATAACAGTAAATAACGGCCATTATTTCAATACCACAGCCGTTGTTTTAAAATAACAGCAAATATTTGCCATTAAATGACGGCCATCCACTCAATTACACCATTATGTGAACAGAGCCTTTCTGTGTTTTCAATCCACTCCTGGTTTTGGTTGCTATACAGCCTCACAAATACAGCCTCAAATATACATAGTGTGAACCCAGCCTTAAGTTGCACTCATTCCATTCCCACACAATATTGTTGTTCAATGCTTAAAGGGGTTGTCCAGCGAAAATCTTTTTCTTTTAAATCAACTGATAAAAAAAAGTTATATAGATTTGTAATTTACTTCTATTAAGAAAACTCAAGTCTTCCCATACTTATCAGCTGCTATATGTACTGCAGGAAATGTTGTTTTATTTTCAGTATGACACCGTGCTCTCTGCTGACATCTCTGGCCGAGAAAGGAACTCTGTCTCGGTTTTCTATGAATCCCCATAGAAAACCTCTCCTGCTCAGGACAGGACTGGAGGCAGTTGTCTCAGTTCTCTTTGACCTAGTGGCAATTTATTCAATATGCAAATTATGTGGTTTGTTGCACTGATGCAGCCCACCACTCCTTATGATTACTGGGGTCGCTCTCTGCAGTGACATCACTCCGGAAATCATCAATGAAGAACACTGGATAAATATCCTTGAAGAGAGGAGGGTCAGCATGGCAGATTGGTGTCCTGAGCGTGGTAGTCCTGCCCCCAGTGCACCAAAACTCCTAATCTGCATATTGAATAAATTGCCACTAGGTTGTATCACCTAGGAAAGAAGAGCCTGGTACCAGTTTACCCCATCTACGCCCATTTCAAAACCCTTAGGCAAAACTCTTGGCCCATTGCTTAAGTTACTACTGTTTTTCTTTCTCTACTTGAGCCCCCAGATAGTAGAGACTCAGTCCTCATTGGTCTTACTCTGTTTCCTATTGGGTAGCAAGAGTGTCAGGACAAGGAGGTAGGGAAAAGACACGACAGTGAGCCCTAAGGCTGAGCCCACCCACTGTCCCTACCTACTTGCCTCAAACGGCCCTAGAAAGCCACGGACAACCACGAAGGTGGTCCCTGCTCTGGTATAGGTGTAACACAGAACGAGACAGACGAACAAACACAAAGGGAGAGTCGAACAAGCCTAAGTCCAAACCAAACGGGAACAGTATAAAACAATCAGTAAACAATCGGATAGTCAAAGGTCAGGCTGGAGGTCAGGTGACAGGTAAATCGAGCAGAGGGATTAGGTACGGGGATCGCAGGAAAAGACAGGGGGAGATGGGATCAGGGTATGAACCTTAATAGTCAGCGCTGAGAGACTGGCTCTGCTTTCTTTTATGAGGATCAAGACCGGCGCTCTGATCCTCAAGGTTCCAGACAGGCAGAGGAAAACATCAATTAAAAAGACTTCCTCAGCTGCAGCAATCAAGTCTAGCAGAGTTCAGTGTAACTCCTGCATTGCCAGAAGCTGAGAAGCAATCGGGTGTGTCACACAAAAGCAAAAACCAGGCCCAGTTCACACCAGGCTACTGCACATTCCTGAAGTCCTCTCTCCAAAGAAACTGCATAGTAAGGGAACAAATGGGAATCAGCTCAAGGATAATGGGATGGGAATGGCGTAGGAAACACGAGTCCTTGTGTCCTAACTGGCTAACTCCAGCACCATAGTAGGGGTTCATCTTCTAATCTGTTCATTAGGACCCTGTCTCTTCTATTTGGACTATTGGCAGTAGCCAAGAGACCAATCATGGCCGAGACCCTGCCCACCAAAGGGCCCTATTGCAGTCACAGTCTTTATATAAAGAAGTCATATAGTAGAGCCATTTAGCTATAAAACCCATCTGATATACTGTAGTTTCCCATCCAGGTGAAAATCGTTTCCTGAAGACTTTGCTGAGATCCCACAGAATTTATATTATGTAATCCCATGTTATAATAAGCCCGCTGCCAGCCGGGACAAAAATATTTCATAAATAAATACCCCATAGAGCCGGGTGCATGAATCTGGACTTTCTCCAGTAATTCTGTCTACACCGACCCATTCAACAACTACCGTTCCGAGTGTAAAGTATCGACTCCATTCATTACTAACAGCACGTTGGACTTGTGTTTGTTTTATTAGGTCCCTGCCTCCCCTTCTCCTCCTTCGAGGTTTTATGTTCTCACCGTTAAGTGACATAGTAATGATGTGGTGACTGAAACTGGTCAAAGAGTAATAAAAAGTTAGATTGTAAAAAAAAAAAAGTACGATCCATCAATATAGGTGTTAAAAACCCAAATTATTATTATAAAGACCTAGAACATGGCAATACTGTGAGCACAGACATGTAATCCTGCATTAGGACTCCATTAGTACTCTCTGTGCTGCCATATGGTGCGGCGTAATAATGAATCCAAAGCTTAAAGGGAACCTGTCACATTGTACATGTAGTCTGATCTACTAACATCATGTTATTGGGCAGGGGGAGCTGAACAGATTCATGTATATATTGTTGAGAAAACCATTCAGTATAATTGATTTATTGATTGAAATCTCTGATCTCCGATCCTGGCTTAAGAGTCCAGTGGGTGGGCCTATGAGTGATAACTTAAAGGATTAAGAACTATACTACGATAGCATTTTCATGGTGATAGGTTCCCTTCAATGGAATATTTTTTTTTCTAATAGACTCCCTTTAAAACTCCCATGTACTTCTATATAAAATCAGACATTTTCTAGTAGTAGAAGTTCTTGTAGTAATTGCTGTAGACCTCAAACCAAACCCTAAAATAATTCAGAGTTCAGACTAGAACTCAAAGATAATTCAGACCCCAGAAAACTAAAAGAAAAAAAAAAATTAGATCTGGGTAGTTCGAGATCGTCCGAACCAAACCCTGTCCACGCTCCCTTTGTGTCCCCTGTCTCCAGTCTCTCGTGTCCCCTGCAGCCGCCAAAATCCTGCTCAGCCAGGCATGAGTAAGGATGCGTTACCCACTGGATATGCGTTGGTGAAAATAAAGCCTCGGATACAGTTTTCACTGCATGCTTGACTCTGTTTCAGCCAATCACTGACTGAGACTGGAAAGCGCTGCGGCCGGTGATTGGCTGAGTGGGCTGTCACTCTTGTCTCAGATTTGTATATCGTTATTACTCGTCCGCTCTTGCTGTCTATTCTGTATTAGTTCTTCCATTGACAAATCATTCAACAGCAATTTCCCTCCTGCTAATTCCTGCTCTGTCCCTTGTCTGCAATAAGTCACTCTACATATAGAAGTGCAGCAATAATATACACTGACAGATATAAAAACTGATCTGATGACAGCCAGAGTCACTGATCCCAGGGAGGAAAACCAGGATCCACTGGTCTTACGTATCTTGTCTGCTGGGTTTTATTACTCACATACAGATGAAGCAGAGCTGAAATTATTTGTATACTTTTGCAACCCTTCCATTGCCCCAATGCATCTATAATAATAAGGCAACATAGTTAAATAAATAAATAAATAATAGTAATAATAAAAAAGTCACCTTAAAACAAACGACAATGGTAAAGCTATAGAACAGGACTACTTATGGCACTGACCATAGTGTTCCAGTCTCCTGTCTGTGCGTCACGTCATCATACCATAGGCCCAGCTAAATATCAGAGTTCCGGATCTAATGGTCCTTTTAGACGGAGCGATAATTCGCCCGATCACACGATTAACGATTTTGAACGAACGATGTGTTTTTTTATAACGATCAGCGTTTAGACGGAACTATACATCGTACGGAGAAATCGTTTTGCGATCGCTTAAGCCTATCTCACACATAGGTGAAATCGTTAAAAGACTGTTTGCACGGAACGATCTGCGAATTTTTTGCGAACGATCAACGACGATTTGAGAACATGTTGAAGGATCAAAATGAACGATTTCTCGCTCGTCGCTTGATCGTTCGATGTGTTTACACGGAACGATTATCGCTCGAATGCGATCGTTATCGTGCAAATTCGAACGATAATCATTCTGTCTTAAAGGACCATTAGAGCTTTATGCAGTCCCCTGATGAATCCCCATTGAGTAAAAACATGTTGGGTGGCTAAATACCATCTTGTGTTAAATGTGCTACTTATAGGTAAGGGTATTGTTTTTCTAAGCTTATGAAGATTCTATTTGTGACCTTTAATGGGTACTCGTGCATCTGATTGGTTGCTATAGACATCTATTGCCCCATGGTTTATTGATACATAGGTCTGTTTAGCTGTATACACAAAATGGTATGGTATGACTTTACTCATGGTCTGGTTTTAGTGTTTAAGTATTGCAAGATTAAGGGTCCTATTACATGGGCCAATGAAGGTCCAATCAATACTGTAAATGAGTACCAATCTGCTAGATCAGCGCTCATTTACTGGGCTTATTACACGGCCCGATAATTGTTTAGCAAGGTCTGCATGGACATAATTAGAGATGTCCATGCAGCCCAAACAGTTAATACTTTACCTGTCCAGGCTTCCAGTCCTGGCACCAGAGCGACCTGTCTGAGCTAACAGGCCGCTAAGCCAATCACTGGCCATGGCGGTCCCAGCCAGTGATTGATTGAGCAGCCTGTCAGCTGAGACAGGCCGCTCTGAAGCTGTAGCGCATGGTGCCAAGACACATACAGAGCACAGGAGAAGACCAGGAGCATGGACAGGTAATGTATTAACTGTTTGGGAAATCATCAGCCATTGGCCCTGCATCACTATTACACGTAGCTCTTACACGTAGCAATGCACAGTCAGCGGCCAATGACTTTAGGTATGGGCCAAAAGAAACGATCAACCAATGATCGTTTTATCGACTTATCGACTGATCGTTGTCTCTATTACACGGCTCTCTATTACACAATTGTTGTCTCTATTCCGCTCTGTGTAATAGGGCCCATAGGCCAACACATGAGCTGAACATAGGATCAGCGTACAAACACCCATGGTCACCTTCTCCCATTGTTTGTCTACACATAGGTCTGCTCAGGGACTGAATACACAAAACGGTAAGATGAGACAAAACAGAGATGGATTAAGCAGCAGTTGCCCCTAGCAACAAGATTCTAGCTTTCATTTTTTTAAATGGCTATGGGCAACTGCTCCTCCACACAAGGTTTGGTAAATCTCCCTCACAGAGATTGATTTTACTCTGTAAGCATGGCGAGACATAGGCCTGCACATGAGCTGTATACATAGCGGGAGGTTTATCAAACATGGTGTAAAGTGAAACTGGCTCAGTTGCCCCTAGCAACCAATCAGATTCCACCTTTCATTTTCCAAAGAGTCTGTGAGGAATGAAAGGTGGAATCTGATTGGTTGCTAGGGGCAACTGGGCCTGTTTCACTTTACAACATGTTTGATAAATCTCCTGCATTGAGCGGTAGGATTAGACTACACACAGAGTTGGTATATAGTGTGTCACCAAGGAGACTTTATACATTACCCCTATTATCTGCACAGGAGCTGTATACTAAGATAGTACAACACGCAAGTGTAAGCATGGCGAGACATAGGCCTTGGGGCGTGGATCTATTTAGGATCGGCATACGCTACGCAGGTCTTAATAAACGCCCGCCATTGTATGTAAACATGGAGTCTCGATACATCGGTCTCATTGTTTGGGTGGGTTCACACTACGGAATTCTCGCGGATAAACTCTGCAGAATTCCGTCAGCTGTCCGCGCGCCTTTCCACCAGCTCCATAGACACCATTCTATGGGCCGGCGTATTCCGCTATCTGCCGAAAGAAGTGACATGTCACTTCTTTCGGTGGATAGCGGAATATGCCGGCCCATAGAATGGTGTCTATGGAGCCGGCGGAAAGGCGCACGGCTGTGCGCGCGGACATACTGCGGAATTCCGTGGAGTTTATCCGCGAGAATTCCTCAGTATGAACCCACCTTTTGTCTGTACTGTATATCAGTCTGCACAGGAACTGGACACACAAAACTACGCCTAGGTACAGTTTTTTGAGTATAACCATGGAGCCTTGATAAATCTTCATCGTTTGTTGAAACATATGTCTGCTTTGGAGCTGCATATACAAAATGGTAGGGTCAGACAACTCACAGGGTTTCAGCGCGTCAGCATGGACAGACATCGGTCAGCATAGGTGCTGAATACACGAAACCGTAGGTCGCCACATAACCACACAGTCTTGATATCCCCCATTGTTTGCTGCACAGGAGCTGAATACACAGATCACTTGGAAGTTTGCAATTTTTTTTTATTTTTGCAAACTTTTGTTTTTACAGATAAGAAAATAGCTGAAAATTTTTACATATCCTTTAAATCTTTCGCCCTGCATAATCTGAACTTTATGCTAATAAGGAACTTCTAAAAACTTTTTGTCGTAATTTGCACCAGCTTTTCTTTAGCTGACAGATTCAGCTCTGCTACATCTGTATTAGCATTACGTCCTACGACAACGTCATAAATACATATAAGCTGCATTGAAGATATGGCTGGGGGTGAGTGATCCCGTCCACATCCAGGGAGGCACAATGGAGGCATATATATTACTGCTAGCAGAATGACATCAGGCCTGGTCAGTGAAGAAATCCTGACAATTACCATGGGGCTGTGATAAAAACTAGTGGCTTCCATATGGTCATCAAACTGCAACACATGGATATCATTACTTTTGTCTCTGCCCCGCTGAAATGAAAAACTTCAGCATATAATGTCAAAAACATGACCTCATGGCAGATTTCATTTACTCAACCTGGTGAACTCTCCGTAACCTTCAGATATGTTCGAGATCTAGGGGGCTGATACTTTTACACAAAACATGTGAAGGACGACCATTATATAGCCGATTCCTTCAGATGCCTGCTCTCCACTTATCACGTTCACAGCCTCAATGAATTGCTCAGAGGCTTCAAAGACTCGCGAGGAAGTGGACTCTCTTGACACAATAACCATTTACTTTGATGGTGTTACTCTTGAAAAGGTATGGTCTGCCTCAACTAGGAGCAGCCCTGCTTATGGTGTTGTCAGCCTCGTAGGGGTAGGCTACTGCAAGAAGAGAAAATCCATCCATTGTCTAGGAGCCCTTGCGGGTTGTTAAGGACTTGTGTTACTTGTTTCAAAGACTCCTTTCTATTACTTCGAAACATGACATGGACACATGTGTCACCACTTGTTAATTAAAGGTTGGCACCACCACTGGTCAGATCATCAAATTTTTTCAGGATCGATGCCCATTTTGGATTCAGCCCAACTATCCCTGGGTCATGTTCCAAGCTCTTGACCCATGGTGTATTAGGATGTGCGTCATTATGAAGTACCTCTGTAGACCATACAGTAAAGAGCAATCCACTGTACATCACTGTATGCTGTACAGGAGCAGGGACTCCTATTCATTTAAATAGGAAATACAACTACTTCCTGGTCACATGATCCCCCTGGGGCCCGCCCACAGGAAGTAAAGAGACTGGAGCTGCAGAGAAGTAAAAAAAAAATAGGTTGAAAAGGAGGAAAATGCTAAAACAGTGGTGTCTATCGTTACAGACTTTTCGTTTATTTTTTGTGGAATAACCTCTTTAACCCTTTGAGGACCAGGCCCAAAATGACACAGAGGACGGCGTTGGTTGGTTGGACGTTTTGATCACTTTTTATATAAAAAAAAATATATATATATATTTATTTTAATAGATCGGACAATTACGCACGCTACGGTATATTAAATGTTTAGTTTTATTAATATAATGGGAAAGGGGGGTGATTTTAACTTTTATTGGGGGAGGGGCTTTGGGGTATTTATAAAAACATTTTTACTTTTTTTTTTTTAATCTTAAGCCTGTGGCAGACTCAAGCAACAGAGCGCTGATCGGACCGCACGGAGGAAGGTAAGAGATCTCCGGCGGTCCGGTAAAATGATCGTTAAGTGACAGGGGGCGGCCCCTGTCACTTACACTTAAACGATCTCGCCGTTTAAGGGGTTAATGACAAGCTGCAGCACAATCTCTGCAGCCTGTCATTAACGGTGAGGGCCCAGCTGCTCACTGCAGCCGGCCCCCACCTTCTTATGAAGCGCTTCATAGCACAGGACGTACCGGTACGCCCAGGGTCGTGTGGGGACAGGCACCCAAGGCGTACTGGTACGTCCTAGGACGTCTAGGGGCTAAAGGAGAACTAGAAAAAAAGTGATTAAAAAAAATTCTTTCAAATTGACTGGTGTCAGAAAGTTATACAGATTTGTAATTTCCGTTTATTTAAAAACGAAGTTTTTCAGTACTTGAAGACGTAAGATTTTTAAATAGAAGTAAATTACAAATCTTTAAGACATTACATTAAGTAGAGACTCAGTACAGAAGACATTGAAAGGAATATCCTAGCATGTGATATCATTTTCTATTTCTTGGACTACTTTTCCTCAGATCATTGAGCGTGTCAAATAGGCCATAATAGGGGCCATGTGTATAGAAGTATGATACACAGGCCGGGCGCACAGTGCAGGGTTAGGTAGAGTAGGATCTTCTTAGAAATCAGCTGTGACCCCGGATCCTCCAATCTGCCTGATCTCTAATTTAGATTGCAGCCTCTGTGATCCCCTCGTATTGGGTGGATCTAATATACATGTATCTGGGGGGACTTCACATCCAGCATGCTTTTCATTTTCTATGCTGGTAACATAATATCCCTGTTACCGGTTTTACTAACACATTTGGACGAAAGCCAAACCTTATACTGACACCCGGGAGCCGCTCGCTCCATAGTGTGCAATGACAGGGTTTTCTGCAGACGCTATTCACTGAATAGCGGTCGCAGAATACTGACATGTCATTTTTAGCAGGTAGAGTGAGTCAGCTTGCAGGTACATGGCAAATGATTTCTCCTGGACATAGCACAGGGTAAATCCTGGCCCATATCCTGTTTTTTAATCCTATTACTAAAGACAGATTTTCCCTGACAACAGGCAGTGGACATCAGAGAAGGGAGGCACCTAGTGGCCAAACTGTGTGTCTGCGGTAAGAAGTCATCTTGGTGAATAGATAGAGAATTATAATTCCTAGGGCCCATGTCAAGCTGTTCTTAATATTTTTAGGATTTTGGGAATGGCGCATAGATGGATGTTTATCACATGGCTATAGCTACAGCGGAAATTCCACAAAACAATAACAAATGAAAACACACTACGACGAGGGAAAATATTCTACGATGAAAACAACATTTTTTCAATGTTCTGTGGTTAAAAGAAAGAACATAGAAAAAAAATGACTGGTATGCTGATGATGATAGGGCTTAAAGACCCCCAACATGGGTTCTGGGGCGTCTGTGCCAATTCCTCGAACCCGCTGAGCACACAGTCTCCACAAAATACTAAATAACCGTGAGAAATCATATGAACCGGTCATTTTTGGCAAACCCCATTGTCTGTGGGCACACGCAGAATGCCAGTGGCTTTTGGTTGTGCTGAGTCAAGGGAAGTTTATTATAGACAGTGAATCTGGCTTCATTGAAAGAGCTGGTAAAGAAAAACAAGCCGCAGAAGGTCCGTCGTGTGGGATGTGGGCTTAGAGGAAATTCTTATATTCTTCAGTCATTTATAGCTAGAAAAATACTCAATAAAATAATATAAACAGTCACTGTCACTGTGCGAAGGTTCAGTGGCCTGTGTACATGTAGCAGTGCCGAGACTAAATCTAGCAGTGATTAGTGATGAGCGAATAGTGAGATATTCGAATATTCGATATTCGTAAGAATATCCCGCAAATGTTTGAATATTCGATTGAATATTCGATCCCATTAAAGGGAACCTGTCACCCCGGCACAAGCCCCCTATACTTACCTAATCCCGCCGGGTCCCTTTTCTGGAGATGGTCGGGTGACGGAGATATCAGCCGCTGCAGCCTGGCGCGCGCGCTCCTCAGATGAGTCCAACGCTCATAGAGAATGACAGAGCGTCGGACTCGCCTGTCATTCTCTATGAGTGTTGGACTCATCTCTCAGCGTGCGCGCCGGGCTGCAGCTGCTGATATCTCCGTCACCCGACCATCTCCAGAAGCGGGACCCGGCGGGATTAGGTAAGTATAGTGTGCTCTAACGGGGGGTCGGGAGCCTGTCACCCCGGCACGGGGGGGGGGGGGGGGGGTTACAGGTCCTCTTTAAAGTCTGTGGAAACAAGTATTTGATTAGTGAAAAACATCTATTTGACTATTTGGAGGGTAAAACCAGAAGCTGGGGGATTTGAACGCTTATCGAATATTTATTGAATATTCGCGGGATATTTGTACGAATATCGAATATTCAAATATCTAACTATTCGACCGAATATCTATTCGATCGAACAGTATTCGCTCATCACTAGCAGTGATGTAAGGGTGTCAGAGCACTTTATGTGTCCATTTTGGAGTCTACTTTATTTTAGTCAGCATGCTCTAGGTACTGGGTTTTGTTTGATGTTTACCCCATACATTTTGTCATAGACCTCTAAAATTCACAAAAATACAATTTATTGCAAAAATGATATATATATATATATATATATATATATATATATTTTTTTTTTAAGCCAACAAAAACACCAAGTGCAGGAAAAAAAATAAAAGTAGAATTATTTTCTAAACAGGTATGTAATGAAGGTGAAAACATGAAATAACTCAACAATTTCACTTAAAATAACTTAAAGTGGTTTTACCATCATCTAATTTTTTTGTTGTGATTTTTGAATGTTTTGCATTAGCAATTGCTTTTTTTGTAGTGTGAAACCTTTCTCTCGTTGTACTGTTGACAGCGGGTGCCTAGGTTCCCGACCACAGCCCTCAGGCGCGGTATGTACTTTTCCTCCCTCCCACAGAACCTACACATGACTTCAGTGCTTTGGACACGTGTACATGCTTTAATTTTTTTTTTTTTTCATTATTACATATGGTGCCAGCAATAAGAGGGGGCTGCCACCAATGGCTGTGTCAGGAATAGGAGTGTTTGAACAGACCAGAACCGCATTGGTGTCTTTCTAGGGATCATGTTTGTGTTTCCTGTGCACACTGATTTTTACCAAAAAACTGGAATGGATATTTTCTCCAACTTATCACTGGATTCAAGCATTTTAGTTTGTCTGTGCCCTGAACTGCAGGGTTGCACAAGCCCTGGTCCCAGCACTGTTACATAATACTAGTGCTGCTGCATGCAGATACTGAGCCTCCCCTGATGTCTAAATAATACATGTCAGCATTAGAATAGACATTACACTAGGGGAAGCTGTCTGTGCCAGTAGTGCTGCAGCCTCCCTGATGTCTATATAATACGTTACCATTAGAATAGACATTACACTTGGGGGAGCTGTCCGTGTCACTAGTGCTGCAGCCTCCCCTGATGTCTAAATAATACATGTCAGCATTAGAATAGACATTACACTGGGGGAAGCTGTCTGTGCCAGTAGTGCTGCAGCCTCCCTGATGTCTATATAATACATGTTACGTTTAGAATAGACATTACACTGGGGGAAGCTGTCTGTGACAGGAGTGCTGCAGCCTCCCTGATGTCTATATAATACATGTTACGTTTAGAATAGACATTACACTGGGGGGAGCTGTCTGTGCCAGTAGTGCTGCAGCCATGGCACGGTGTAGCAGGGTGACCAATGATTGACAGTTATACAGTCTCACTCTCCTACACTACACATCAGCTGCAGCGCACAGACAAAGATATTCTAATGCTAACATGTAGGGGAGCTTCAGTATCTGCATGCAGCAGTGCTAGCAATATGTAGCTGTGCTGAGACCAGGGCTTGAGCCGCCCTGCAGTTCCGACCAGAGCAACTGGTGGTAGCAGAGAGGCCATGGCTCACCTTCTTGCTGCCGCTCAATCTAAAAATGTTAAAAAAGAATCTTTATTTAAAAAAAATAATAATAATTTTATATTACAAAATTATAAAACTATTTTATTCACTGGAATTGTCCTTTAAATCGTCCAATTTAGTAAAAATACCATGCTCCTGTCACTCATCCTAGTTCACAGACAATATGTTGTAGTTCAGAAGCTATAACACATTCATCTGTAAGTATCTCAGTGACAGCTGACAGCGATGTCTCCATGGTTATTACAGAGGAGGACATGTCACATACATGGCACATCTACAAGTGACAGCTGCTCGCTGCTACTTATCTGCTTCTAATTTGAGGCTACATTTGAGTGTTACATGTGATATTATTGAGAATTCTCCAGAAGTCTTGGATATGGTAACAACATTCCAGAACACATTCAAGTCGAGCCAAAGGGAAATGGCATGGTCCAAGATTCCTGAGAACTACTACATGGCTGATTTACATTTTGTACTATATTTGCCCCCCTCCTTATGGAAACAAAACCAGGCGATGCTGCTGGATGGGTCAGGAGATCATGACATTGCTGAGTTCTTTCCGGCTAGCCTTAAAGGGATACTCCAGCGTGGGGGCACTTTTGCGCTGGGACCGAGGACGAGGTGGCCGAGGGAAAAGACATCCACTCACCTGCCCAGTTCCAGCGGCGGGTCCCGCAAATTGGCCATAACAGCCTTTTTATTAAAGTGATTCAAAAGTAACAAATAAATAACAATATAAATCAGATCTAGGGAAGTCTGGCAAAGCACCATCCAGCAGCACCAGTACTTAAAGGGACTCTGTACCCACAATCTGACTCCCCCCAAACCGCTTGTACCGTCAGATAGCTACTTTTAAAGGGGTTATCCAGCGCTACAAAAACATGGCCACTTTCTCCCAGAGACAGCGTTAGCAACTTACCTGACTTTGCATCAGAACCGATCTCCTGGGCTCAGGGCGTGCGGACAAGACGCCGCTGATGGTAAAATTTTGTTATGCACTGGGTAGTCTGTACACTGGTCTATTTCTCTGCTCAGGTTGCCTCTGTGGTGTTTTCTGGCAATTGCAGGGTTAACCTTGGTTTGGCTTGCATTCTGTGACAGGCAGGTTTGCTGTGTGTGTGTGTGTGTGTGTTTCAGGTGTCTCTGGTTGGAGATTAGGGGCTGGGCCAATCCAGTCCTGAACCAGTTCCCTGGTTCCTCATATAACAGTCTGTGTCTCCAGGAGTTGCTGGGTATTTTGGTGTGTATTCACACTGTGTCTTAGCTCCCTGGTTTGTGATTGTTTCCTGTTTCTTACCTTTTGGCTTGTTCCTGGACCTTCCTTGTTTGCTGCCTGTCTTCTGACCTTGCTTTGGCTTTGTGACTCAGTACCTCTGCTACCTGACAGTGTATGACATGGATTGCTGACATTTCTTTATTGTGTTTGTTTGTCTTGTGTTTCACCTAGTGTAGGGAACGTCTCCAAGTTACCCACTGTCTTCTAAGGCAGATTGGGGTAAGTAGGTAGGGACACTGGATTGGGTCAGTTCAGGGCTCACTTGTCTGTGTCTCTTCTCTCGTACCTGACTGGTCATTACAGACAGCCCCACTTTTGTTTCCAGCTTGGGCGGGGTTTTGCTGTTCAGTTCCATTGAAGTGAATGTAGCTTAAAGGGGTTATTTAGCGCTACAAAAACATGGCCACTTTCCCCCACTGTTGTCTCCAGTTTGGGTGGGATTTTTAAACTGAAAGTAAATGGAGCTTAATTGCAAACCGCACCTGAACTGGAGACAAGAGTTGTCTCTGGATAACCCCTTTAATCCAAGATCTGTCCTGGGGTCTGTTGGGAAGGTGATGCAGTTATTGTCCTAAAAAACTACTTTTAACTTGCAGCCCTGTGTCAAATTGGTGTGGCCTAGAGAACCCATGCCCTAGGCTTGCAGCGTCTCTCCATCCCTCCTCCCCGTTCTTTTCACCCCCAGGCAGGATTTCTCCCAATCATCACTTGTCTGAACGCTGCACAGGTGCTGGATCATTAAGGCACCTGTGTAGTTTTCAGATAAGTAATGAATTGGAGAAATGCTGGGGGCATTCCTAATGGTGAAGAGGGCGGGGAGGAGGGATAGAGGGGCGGCGCTAGCCTAGGGCACAGACACTCTAGACCATGCCAATTTGACACAGGGCTGTAAGTTTAAAAGTTGTTTTTTAGGACAATAACTGCATCACCTGCCGAACGGACCCCAGGACAGATCTTGGATTAAAAGCAGCTATCCGAAGGTACAAGCGGTTTGGGGGGGACAGATTGTGGATACAGAGTTACTTTAACTATCCCCAGCTGCACTGTGCCGACTTGAGATGTCACTTGGCACTGCACTTCTGTTCCCCTGGTCCTATCACAGTGGGAACCACACCGTACTTCCACCATTACCAGCAAATAACTGGGGGAGTACCATCCCTCTTATGGGTCCCCCTCAGAGTAACATGAAAATAAAACAAAACGAAAAGCCCTCATCTGGACACCAAATAAACTGCAATAAGGGTGGGTGGGCTGAATCTGGTCCAGTGGGAACTGAAGCTGGTAAGTGACCTAGCAACTCCTGGATTTTTCCCGTGTAGCACCCCCCCCCCTCCTTCTGACCTAAAATTAACCCTTACTGCCTCAACACTTGTCCCCTACTTAACCCCTTAGGCCTACTACTCATTTTTACCCCTAGCTAGACCAATGACTAATCATTTTTATCCCAGAGCGTGCGTACGTACGTACGTACGTACGTACATACATACATACATAAAGATACTGACCTACACATGCTAGACACTGGGACAGTGCACATGTCATCAACAGCAAACAAGGACGCGTTTCGGGCCAGTGGCCTTAATCAACTGAAACAGACAGACCCTTTCATTTCATTGTAGTTTATTTGAAAATTTTCAACGTTAAAAAAATTGGAAACAAATTGAGAATTTAGAGAGAAATTAGAAAAATATAACCCTTCATACCTTATAAAGACTTCTTGTGGACAGTGTCTCCAGCCAAGCACGTGATGTTCTTCTTACAATGGTGATGCCGCTCTAGTTTAAAGTTGATTTCATTTTGGAAGAATTATTAGACAACGTGTCTCCACTCGGAATGTAATTTCATGAACTCCTTACTATCAAAGCAATTGTTAATTCTTGGGTTTGTGTTCTGCAACATTTTACAGCCTGAAATGAGAGCCAGGAGGGCATCAATACAATGTACATCAATGAGAGCCAAGAGGGCATCCATACAATGTACATCAATGAGAGCCAGGAGGGCATCCATACAATGTACATCAATGAGAGCCAGGAGGGCATCAATACAATGTACATCAATGAGAGCCAGGAGGGCATCCATACAATGTACATCAATGAGAGCCAGGAGGGCATCAATACAATGTACATCAATAAGAGCCAGGAGGGCATCCATACAATGTACATCAATAAGAGCCAGGAGGGCATCAATACAATGTACATCAATGAGAGCCAGGAGGGCATCCATACAATGTACATCAATGAGAGCCAGGAGGGCATCAATACAATGTACATCAATGAGAGCCAGGAGGGCATCAATACAATGTACATCAATGAGAGCCAGGAGGGCATCCATACAATGTACATCAATGAGAGCCAGGAGGGCATCCATACAATGTACATCAATGAGAGCCAGGAGGGCATCAATACAATGTACATCAATGAGAGCCAGGAGGGCATCAATACAATGTACATCAATGAGAGCCAGGAGGGCATCCATACAATGTACATCAATGAGAGCCAAGAGGGCATCCATACAATGTACATCAATAAGAGCCAGGAGGGCATCCATACAATGTACATCAATAAGAGCCAGGAGGGCATCCATACAATGTACATCAATGAGAGCCAGGAGGGCATCCATACAATGTACATCAATAAGAGCCGATGACTGTACCAAAAACAGAAGACAAAGAAGAAGACAAACGCCACAGAAGTACAAATGATAAAGTGATTTACATCTATTACTGGAGTTGATTTAAAAGGACGGGGCCACTTTTCGTTTTTGCGTTTTCGTTTTTTCCTCCTTGTGCATCAAAGGCCATAGCACTTGCATTTTTCCACCTAGAAACCCGCATGAGCCCTTATTTTTTGCGTCACTAATTGTACTTTGCAATGACAGGCTGAATTTTTGCATAAAGTACACTGCGAAACCAGAAAAAAATTCAAAGTGTGGTAAAATTGAACAAAAAAAGGCATTTCTTTTATTTGGGGGGTATTTGTTTGTACGCCATTCGCCCTGGGGTAAAACTGACATGTTAGATATGTTCCTCAAGTTGTTAAGATTACAACGATATGTAACATGTATAACTTATATTGTATCGGATGGCCTGTAAAAAATTCAAACCATTGTTAACAAATATACGTTCCTTAAAATCGCTCCATTCCCAGGCTTATAGCGCTTTTATCCTTTGGTCTATGGGGCTGTGTCAGGTGTCATTTTTTGCGCCATGATGTTTACTTTCTATCGGTACCTTGATTGCGCATATACGACTTTTTGATCGCTTTTTATTACAGTTTTTCTGGATTTGATGCAACCAAAAATGCGCAATTTTGCACTTTGGGATTTTTTTGCGCTTACGCCATTTACCGTGCGAGATCAGGAATGTGATTAATTAATAGTTCGGGCGATTACGCACGTGGCGATACCAAACATGTTTATTTATTTACTTTTATTTAAAACCTGGGAAAAGGGGGGTGATTCTGACTTTTATTAGGGGAGGGGGCTTTTTACTTATAACACTTTTTTTTTCACTTATACTAGAAGCCCCCCTGTGGTTAGGGTTATTCCCCCTGGGGTTAGGGTTATTCCCCCTGGGGTTAGGGTTATTCCCCCCTGGGGTTAGGGTTATTCCCCCTGGGGTTAGGGTTATTCCCCCCTGGGGTTAGGGTTATTCCCCCTGGGGTTAGGGTTATTCCCCCCCCTGGGGTTAGGGTTATTCCCCCCCCTGGGGTTAGGGTTATTCCCCCCCCTGGGGTTAGGGTTATTCCCCCCTGGGGTTAGGGTTATTCCCCCCCCTGGGGTTAGGGTTATTCCCCCCCCTGGGGTTAGGGTTATTCCCCCCCCTGGGGTTAGGGTTATTCCCCCCTGGGGTTAGGGTTATTCCCCCCTGGGGTTAGGGTTATTCCCCCTGGGGGACTTCTAGTATAAGTGCACTGATCTCTCATTGAGATCTTGCTGTATAGTTTACAGCAAAGATCAATGAGATCTGCACTCGGTACTTTCGGCTGCTGCAGCCGAAACCATCCGAGTGCCGAGCCGGGATCAGCGCCATTTTGGAGCTGACACCCGGCCGGCATAGACATGTGGATCGCTCCTCCGGGACAACGTCCTGGAGGAGCGATCCACCCCACTAAACACCAGGGAAGTGCTGCGTCCAGTAATCGGATGCAGCGGTCATCTTTGACAGCTGCATCTGATTACTGTATTAGCGGGCACGGCAATCAGGCCATGCCCGCTAATAGCCGCGGCCCAGGGCTACACGCGGCACCCGGGACCGCGGCGGTTCAGAGCGGGGTTGCCGCACGGCTCCGCTCTGAGCACCTCTTGCGTCATGCGTCCTTAAGAGGTTAAAGGAAATAATGCTATATCCATTTTGTCTGTAATACTATCAATACTTTCACTTCTGCCATGGATAAGTTCCAATGGACCTTAACCCCTTGCCTCCGCAGCCTGTTGTGGCCTTAAAGGGGTTATCAAGCGCTACAAAAACATGGCCACTTTTCCCCTACTGTTGTCTCCAGTTCAGGTGCGGTTTGCAATTAGGCTCCATTTACTTCAATGGAACTGAGTTTCAAAACCCCACCCAAACTGGAGACAACAGTAGGGGGAAAGTGGCCATGTTTTTGTAGCGCTGGATAACCAATTAACACCCGGGGCCTATTTTTCAAATCTTACCTGTCTCTCTTTATGTAGTGATAACTCTGCGGTGCTTTTAACTATCGCGGTTATTCTGAGATTGTTTTTTGGGACATATTCCTCTTTATGTTTGTAGTATACTTTGGTTAAAATTTGAAAAATTTACATTACTTTACATTCAAAATTCTTTTCTCCTAAGAAAAAATAGTCATGTCACATAAACTAATTATTACTGCAACATCTACAACATGTCTACTTTATGGTGACGTCATTTGGTGAACATCCTTTTACTTTTTAGGATGTTAGAGGGCTTAGAAATTTTGCAGCGATTTTTCAAATTTTCTGAAAAATTTCAAATTCTGATTTTATTAGGGACCAGGTCAGTTATGAAGTGGATTTGTGGGGCCTGTATGTTAGTTACCCCCATAAATCCCCCCACTGTAAAAACTGCACCCCTCAAAGTATTCAAAGTAACATTTCAAAAGTTTATTAGCCCTTTAAATTTACATTTTTTGGGGCAGATATTCTATTTTAATCCATTTTTTCCTCTAACACAACTGGTGCCAGGAAGTGACAGAGATTTATAATTTAAATTTATTTAAAAAAAAACAACTCCATTCTTCCAGTACTTATCAGCTGCTGGAAGTGGATGTCCTGCAGGAAGTGGTGTATTCTTTTCAGTGCTCTCTGCTGCCACCTCTGTCCATGTCAGGAACTGTCGGGAGCACAAGCAAATCCCCATGTAGTATGTAGTATCTATCTCCTATCTATTATCTATCTATCTATCTATCTATCTATCTATCTATCTATCTAGAGACAGGAGAAAGGCCGCACTTCCGAATCCAAGCAGCGGGTGCTGTACAGAGTAAGTCCCTTGGCTAGGGATCCCAATAGATACAAAACGAAGTTCCGCAGCACACCAGCATTAGGTGAAAAAAGTTGATATTTATTGCATGTGGCAAAAAATAACAGAGAGGATTCTATCTATCTATCTATCTATCTATCTATCTATCTATCTATCTATCTATCTATCACCTATCTATCTATCTCCTATCTATATCTATCTATCTATCTATCTATCTATCTATCTATCTATCTATCTATCTATCTATCTATCTCCCATCTATCTATCTATCTATCTATCTATCTCCTATCTATCTATCTATCTATGTCACTATAAAGACCTGGATATATGCCCTGATCCGGCCATGTACAGATATATCATACTATAATAGATATTTTGGTGTCTTATTATCAGTAAGAATACCATGATTTAAGGATTCTATTTCTTGTAGAAGATTCTTGTGTTGCTTTGAGCGGAGTGAGAAGTTCCCCTTCTGGTTACCAGATGGCTTCTGGCCATCATGAGAGGGGTGGTCTGCTTGTGTTTTTCCTAGAAATAAAAAACCAAGGGGCTCACATAGATAAAATGCATATAGCCTTAATTGCACTACATATTTCTAGTCATGCACTCATGCACACACTATGAGATTCACACGAGATACATAAATAAACGCTATGGATGTGAATGTCCATAGACATGAATGGATGGACATCATAGACAAATATTCCCACAGATATTGATTATTTGTATTATGAGAAGGACGGGTAATGCAGCATTTCTCATAACTTTTTTTTTCTTTCTAAAATTAGAGAACAGGCTTGTGTTTTCTCCAGAAACAGCGCCCTTTAAGATCATTTCTGGTATTGCAACTGTATTCCAGTCTAATATCTGCTCTTTAAGGGTGCGTTCACACCTACAGGATCTGCAACAGATTTTCTGCTGCAGATCCGCAGCAGATTTCATTTAAATAACTGAACACAACATTAAATCTGCACCATCAAATCTGCTGCGGATCTGAACGCACCCTAAGGCTAGGTTCACACTATGTATCTGTGCAGCTGTATTGTGAGCCGCGAATATTCGCCGTAGTTTTGAGGTTGATGCGTACGCTGGAAAGTATACAATATACGGCTGCACAGTGCACACTATGTATGAGCCTACGGCCCAATCGTAAACAGACCCGTAAAAAATGAACAAGACCATTGTTTGCGGCTGGAAATGTGCAAATTCACGGCCGTGGATTGACAGGCGGTCCGTACGGAGTACTTCAAAAATACCCGGCAATGATGCCGAATGCCGATGCCTCTAATAGTTAATATATTAAATTAATAAAACACATTTTCGTTGTAATAAAGTCCCTTTCGTTGTTCAATAATTTAATTCTAACAAATCCATCATGTTGCAATTAAATATACTGTTAAAATAAATATATATATATATATAAATAAATGTATATTTATATATATATTTATTTTTTGACAGTATATTTAATTGCACAATGATGGATTCGTTAGAATTAAATTATTGAACAACGAAACTGATTTTATTACAACAAAAATGTGTTTTATGAATTAAATATTAATTAGTACAGGAAGCTCCAGTAAGCCGTTAATTCATATTGCCGGTAAATAGAGCATTCTGTACTAATTAACACTTTTAATTAAAACATCAAATGTTTCTTCTAATTATGTTATCACAATAGCATTATTAGAAGAAACATTTAGAATTATATGTGCGCTCAGCTAATTGGCTGATCGGCTGAGCGCACATATAATTAGCGGGTCCGCAGCACAGTGACTTCATTCTGCTGCGGACCAGCGAAGAGGACACATCGGGGTGAGTATAGAGCTCTCCCCACCCCCTCCCCAGCACTGCACCCATCCCAGTAAGGAAGGGGGGTCACTTAACCCCTTCCTTGCTGGGATGGGTGCAGTCTGACATCAGTCTGGCCCCCAAGGGGTTAAGGGGGATGCAATACATCCTCCCTTAACCCCTTAGGGGCCAGACTGTAAGCAGCGATCTGTAAAGATGCTGCATACTGTAAGGTGCACAACACCGCTCACAATGATGGGTGTTGTGCTCCTGTTTGTGTGTTTTTCCCTTTTTGTTTTTCAGATATCGGTATCCTGTGGATTACGTCGGATTCCGTGGACTACGACGATGACCAGCGGTTGTTTGGTTTTTTTTTTTTTAATAAAATGGTCGATGAGGGGTGTGGGGGTGTTTTTATTTGAATAAAAAAAATTTTTTCCACTTGTGTCTTGTCTTTATTTCTTTACTTTATAGACTTAGTAGTGGAAGCCGTCTAATAGACGGAATCCATTACTAAGTTGGGGCCTAGTGTTAGCCGGTATAAAATGGCTAACACTAACCCACCATTATTACCCCAGTACCCAATGCCACCAGGGGTACTGGGAAGAGCCGGGTGCCAGTGGTCCCGGAGCGTCAGAATTGGTCCCTCATTGACCATTTTATTAAAAAAAAAAAAAAAAAAAACAACCGCCGGTCATCGACGTAGTCCATTGAATCTGACGGAATCCCCAGGATACCAATATCTGAAAAACAAAAAGGGAGAAACACACAAAAAACACACAAACAGGAGCACAACACCCATCATTGTGAGCGGTGTTGTGCACCTTACAGTATGCAGCATCTTTACAGATCGCTGCTTACAGTCTGGCCCCCAAGGGGTTAAGGGAGGATGTATTGCATCCCCCTTAACCCCTTGGGGGCCAGACTGATGTCAGACTGCACCCATCCCAGCAAGGAAGGGGTTAAGTGACCCCCCCTTCCTTACTGTAATGGGTGCAGTGCAGTGGAGGGGGTGGGGAGAGCTCTATACTCACCCCGATGTTGTCTCTTCGCTGGTCCGCAGCACAATGAAGTCACTGTACTGCGGACCCGCTAATTATATGTGCGCTGAGCCGATCAGCCAATCAGCTGAGCGCACATATAATTCAAAATGTTTCTTCTAATAATGCTATTGTGATAACATAATTAGAAGAAACATTTGATGTTTTAATTAAAGTAAAGTGTTAATTAGTACAGAATGCTCTATTGCCGGCAATATGAATTAACGGCTTACTGGAGCTTCCTGTACTAATATTTAATTAATAAAACACATTTTTGTTGTAATAAAATCAGTTTCGTTGTTCAATAATTTAATTTAAACGAATCCATCATTGTGCAATTAAATATACTGTCAAAAAATAAATATATAAATATACATTTATTTATATATATTTATTTTAACAGTATATTTAATTGCACAATGATGGATTCGTTTAAATTTAATTATTGAACAACAGAAGGGACTTTATTACAACGAAAATGTGTTTTATTAATTTAATATATTAACCATGAGAGGCATCGGCATGGGCATACTGCAGAGGATCGCAAACCCCGGTAATAGCGATTCATGTAAACTGTGTTCCCTGCTTTCCCAGATGCATCCAGAGGTGTTTGCATCACTTTCTAAAGATTTTATTTGTAATTTTTAGTTGAACCAGATTTCCAAGTAAATGACCGTATGTTTTCAGCCGCATGTCTATTTTTTCCCACGGCCGTAGTTTCAGCCGCACATTTCCAGCAGCATAAAAAATACAGTCGCACAGATACATAGTGTGCACATAGCCTGGGCCAAGGGGTATTCCAGACTTTTTAAAATATCTGAGGTCAGGGAACAGTTAATTAAAAATAGTTTTTTACATATACTCACTCCCCTCGCCCCCTTCCACTGCTATCTCCATGACATCTATGACATAGGTTCTGTTATAGGTCTAGGGAACCTGTCTCCTGCAATAAGTTGGAGCAGGGAGCAGCTGCAGGCTTCTCCCGACTTTACCTAAAGATCGATTATCATGCAAATTTGCGCGATAACGAATTCGAACAATAATCGTACGTGTAAACGCTGCGAACGATCGATAAATTGTTCATTTTGATCTTTGAACCAGTTCTCAAATCGTCGTTGATCGTTCACAAAAAATTTGCAGATCGTTCCGTGTAAACAGTCGTTCACCGATTTAACCAATGTGTGAGATAGGCTTAAGCGATCGCAAAATGAATTTTCTGTACAGAATATCGTACCGTCTAAACGCTGATCATTATGAGAAAAAAAAACGTTACTCCGACATCGTTAATCGTATGATCGGGCGAATTATCGTTCTGTGTAAACCCAGCATTAAGGGCCCCCATTCACTTTAAATAACTGATGGTCTAATGATTAGTTCTGGAGAGTTTTTGTATTCTTTATGGGGAGGGGTAAGCTGCTGCCAGAGCACTCTCCATGCGGCTTAGCTCTCTGTGAACAAAGAGGTCAGCCATGATTTTCCCTCACAGCTGACCCCTATCGGCACTGACATCATCTGTGGTTCTAGATGGCCCCATACACACTTTGTGCAAAATCCGACACGATTGTCAGGTTTGGCTGATCACTGTCGTGTCACTGTCGTTACAATTTTTTTGCACAAATGAATAAAACAGACAATTTTAAGAAACTTTGTAATTGGGTTTATTAGCTGAAAAATTTATTTTTATTATGAAAAAGCAGTTTGAAGCTCTCCCCCCTGTCTTCATGATTGTCTATAGAGAGGGGAGGGGTTGAGGGAGATGAGGCACCAAAACAGGACAACAAAGAGTTAATTTACAGCTACATCACTGGGCTATCTCCTCTGAAGTCAGCACTGACCTCTCTGACCTCTGAATACCGGCTTTCAGACAGCTCCCACTGTGTAATCCTTTGTTCTCTGCTCTCTGCTGTCGACTAATCTCCCTCCTCCCCCCTCCCCTCTCCATAGGTTACACAGGGCACGTCTGATGTAAAAGAGTCGAGATTTCCTGATAATGAGCAGTGGATGAGAGAGAGGAGGGAGGGGGGAACCTGGGGAAAGTCTTTTTGAATGCAGAAAATGGCATATTTGCCTAATAAACCCAATTACAAAGTTTCTTAAAATCGCCTGGACTATTGATTTCTGCAAAAAAATAAAATAATAAAATTTAACAACAGTGACACTTTAAGCATTTAGGCCCCAAGCCCATCAAAGCTTTTAACAGGTCTGTGACACTTAAACTTTAAAGATATTCTTCTTATATTACATTTATAATAAATCCTTTAAGCAGAGGTACTGTAGCTTTGTCCTCTTTATACGGATCTCCAAATCTCTTATGTAGACACAAAGCTAAATGATCAAGGGAAAGAAGTTAAAGGGGTTTTCCAGGATGTTAAATGTTTAATAAACCATCCCGCAGGGCTATAGCGGACATAACAGTAATGTATACCTATCTGTCCTGCTCCGCCACAGCTGCCAGATCCCAGATCTCCTGCTCTATGAAGCAGTCAGCATTGTGACACCATCCGCTGATGGTCAGCATGGTTTTCCAAACTGCGTCCCTCCAGCTGTTGCAAAACCACAATTCCCATCATGCCTGGACAACCAAAGCATTGGATTTGGCTGTCCAGGCATGATGGGAAATGTAGTATTGCAACAGCTGAAAGGACGCAGTTTGGAGACCCATGGCATAGGGTCTGGAAATTATCCCGGACAACCCCTTTAAAGGGAGACTAAAAATACATTGCTTTATTAAAGTTATATTACTTTGAATTATAACTTCACTAAAATAAATGTATTGTTCTTTCGTTACATAGCCACTTCCGTTGAGTGACAACACGGGCCTCTGTGCTGCCACCAAAAATTATACATCTACATAGGTTATATTACAGTGTGATATAACTTTATTAAAGCAATGTAAGATACACATATATATATATATATATATATATATATATATATATATATATATATACAGAGAGAGAGATATCAAACATGGTGTAAAGTGAAACTGGCTCAGTTGCCCCTAGCAACCAATCAGATTCCACCTTTCATTCCTCACAGGCTCTTTGAAAAATGAAAGGTGGAATCTGATTGGTTGCTAGGGGCAACTGGGCCTGTTTCACTTTACACCATATTTGATAAATCTCCCCCATAGCCTCCTGAGTACCCCTTTAAGAAAAAGAAAAAAAAAACAACCAAAACAGAAATAATATAAATATAAAATATCTTTCTTCATATTTTCAGTATGGCGCAGCCTCAGGAAGCGTGGGATATTGCAGTCTAGCGTTTGACCGGAGGAGGTTAATTTCTTGACACGGATCTTAAGTATACAAGGATAAGCGCAAGCGTTTATTGGTCTAGACGTCTCCTATAAAGACGCGTAGATCACACAAGAGTCTTGCAAATAGTAAAACACACGGATTACTATAAAATCTTCAGAGTGGTTTCCTCCTCTACAAAACTGTCATTGTCCTCTGGAAATAGACATTTTTCCCAGCAGCTTGCACCGCGTCTTGTCCGTCCGGCGTGTCGCGTCTTCTCGGTGTAGGGGTCTGTATTGTATGTTTAGATAAACGTACAGTCATCTTTTTCTTGATGTGCAGCATCTGGTGAGCACTATTCCCACTCACCGCCTCTTATCGGTCCTTGAATACAAATTCTATTTGGAACTAAACAATAGAATTATAGAATTAGGATATTTAAAAATCTCCAGTCTTCCAGTACTTATCAGCTGCTGTATGTCCTGCAGGAAGTGGTGTGTTCTCTCCGGTCTGACACAGTGCTCTCTGCTGCCACCTCTGTCCATATCTCTGGCAAATCCCTATAGAAAACCTCTCTTTTGTAATATGTTCTTAAAAAAACTAATAAAAACATTGAACCAGAAAACCTCTCCTGCTCTGGACAGTTCCTGACATGGACAGAGGTGGCAGCAGAGTGCACTGTGTCAGACTGGAAAGTATACACCACTTCCTGTAGGACATACAGCAGCTGATAAGTATGGGAAGACTTAAGATTTTTAAATAGAAGTAAATTACAAATTTATATAACTTTCTGACACCAATTAATGTGAAAGAAAAAAAAAATGCTGGACAACTCCTTTAACTGCTAGATTTTAAATTTAATTGTAACAGTTTTAAATTTAGGCTATGTTCACACTGCATAACAGCCGTTATTTGGCTTTCAGAACAATGGCCATTGATTTGAATATTAAACAACAAGTATAGGGCTACGTTCACACAACTTATTTTGTATGACAAGGATAGCCGTTATTTTCAATTAAAACAACTGCCGTTCTCATAGAAAAATGGGTTGCATTGATGTCAATGCAAACAACCGCCGTCACACAATGTATTGGACAATGGCCGTTGTTCGCTACAGCTGTGGAAATAATTGACAGGTCAATTATCTCTGGCCGTTGTGCATTGATTTCAATGCAATTTTCACACATTGTATGAACATAGACTCAAATTGCATCAAAGTCTAAGGACAGTGGTCAGCAATAATTGTAATAATAACTATTTTGACGTCTGTAGCAAACAAAGGTCGTTGTTCAATGCATTGTGTGGACAACGGCCCTTGTTTGCATTGACTTCAATGCAAATCATCTTATTATGAAAAGAAAGGCCGTTGTGTAAACTGAAAACATACAAAGTACGTTGTGTGAACATGTGAATAAATGTGAAAACTATAGCCGTCGTTGTCATTAAAGCAATGGCCATAGTTTTCAGTAATCAATCATTTACATTGGTTGCAATAGAACAACGGCCATTATTGTGCACTGTATGGAGGACATTTATTAAAAGGCTAAAAGGCCTTATTTTAGACGCAGATGGGCCTGTCGATTTAAAAATATTTGCACATGGTGTTTTAGCGAATATTTTGTTTGTGTCGGTCCCGTCTGCACCTCTTGTGCCAGAGGGGTGGGCAGGGGGCACTACGGGGGGGGGGGGGGGGTGCTGTAGAAGAGGGGCGTGGCCTTGTGCTGATGAAGCAATTGTTTATACTGTCTGTATGTGGTACTTGGTATATGTACGTACCATCATGAAACCAATACTTGCAACATCTCCTAACAGCTCGGTCAGCGCAACCTAGATGGCGGGCGATTTGTCTAAATGTCCATCCTGCTTCTCTCCGTTCAGTGATGCCTCCTCTCAAAATCTGTCAACTGGGCAAAATATCTTTGAATCCACATTAGAGTAATGTCTAAAAGTCAATGCTCTCTCACCATGAGGTACACTATCCAAAAGTAGCCTCTGAGAGCCTTTATTATAGGGCATCTGGAGAAGCTCTCTTATGCCCTCTTGTGGCAAGACCCAGTGAATAAACAGACCTCACCTGTAATCATTACATACCTCCCTGAGACATAGCTGGCGGAATAGTTTAGCAGTAATCTCCATGTGGGTAGAATATTATTGTATTTTTTTTGGTCAGTGTGTATATTTTATCTATAAACCTTCTAGTTTTATCACCTGTTCCTCATACATGCTTCAGCTGGCTTCACTAAACTCCTTCTTATAATGTAATTGTTTCTGAAACCCATCATCAAAGCGACGAGTCGATCTGTTTTTTTAGCTTTGACTCTTGTTTCTTTAGCACTTTACGGTGTTAGTAATTCCCACTTGATGCATATTGCAGCGGTTTCCAATGTGTAAATGTTACATCGAGATGGAGAGCTAAGATTGAGATCTCCCACATGGGCAGATAAAGGCACTCAAGGGGAGAGATTTATCAAACATGGTGTAAAGTGAAACTGTCTCAGTCGCCCCTAGCAACCAATCAGATTCCACCTCTCATTTTCCAAAGAGTCTGTGAGGAATGAAAGGTGGAATCTGATTGGTTGCTAGGGGCAACTGAGCCAGTGTCACTTTACACCATGTTTGATAAATCTCCCCCAATGTCTTTCCCACAAGGTTCCAGCACAGCTCGGAGGAGATACGCGTAAATATTGTCTTCTGTGGAGCCAAAAAGTACCATGATGCAACATAAAATTGGGAAAACCTAAGAAATACATGATAAAAAAAAATTGCTCTCTATGTGACTTGAGTAATATTGAAGTATAGAAGGACCCTATCGACTGCTATGGTGGCGGCGCTATTCTTCAGAGGAACTTGTGGAGGTTGTACAAAGCATTAATATAGTCATCTACATGAACCCTTCACCCATAACTAGAGATGATCGAACAGGGCCGAGGTTCAGGTTCGTACGAACCTGAACCTCGGCCCTGTTCGATCATCTCTAGTTATGGGCGACATTTGACTGCTGCTGTCTTCCCGTACCTTGGGGAAGGTGGAGACAGCCCGAAAACAGGGATAGGTAATAAGCTGTATCCCCGTTTTCCAGGTGGTACTTTGGCTGTCTCCACCTTCCCCACGGAACGGGTAGGCAGCGGGAGTCAAATGCCGATGGTTCAGGTTTGTACAAACCTGAACCTCGGACCTGTTCGATCATCTCTACCCATAACCCCTGGTCACTTGGCCGATATGTCTAGACTAGAGTTGAGCAAACTTTGAGCATTGTTGATAAAGCTCTTAGGGCTTTATCCAACCTCAGCAGCCAGTAAATCCAATGCTGCACGCTTGGTTTCAAATAAACTCGAGCATGCCCGATGTTCACTCAACTCTAGTCTAAATGTATTTGTATGCTAGGGTTTGTGGAACTTGGGCAAAAACTCTTCAAGGTTTCTAAAAACAGATCCAGCTGAGAGATATCTCAACATATGGAAAACAACTCGACAGGAGAGAACAATTCGAGAACTTATATGTATTTACAGGTGATGTCTCCAACCATTTCATAGGCTATATGGACATCATAGATGAATGGTGCCATCAAACCACTGGGAGTTTAAGCAACCAAACCAACAAGGATCACCTGGCTTGGAAGAGGTTATAGAATTGGGCATGGGAAATACTCTTAAAGAAAATCTCCCTACAAAAATGTGATCAATAAGGCAAGAAGAACTAGGGGAAAAAATGGTTTGAATGCATATGAACACCATAGATGAATGGTGCCATCCAACCATTGGGGGTTTCAGCATCCAAACAAACAAAGGTCACTGGGACATCTTGTTTTTGGAAGGGGTTGTAGAGTTGGGCATGAAAAATACTCTTAGGAAAGGTTCACACTACGGAACCCGAGCGGAGAATTTCCGACGAATTCCGTAGCTCATACCCATTCACGGCCTTGCCTTTGGGCCTTCTATGAGCGACCCAATTCCACTATCCACCAAAAGAATTGACGGCAATTCTTTCGGCAGAATGGGGAATCCGCCCGTGCATAGAATGGTGTCTATGGCACGGGCGGAGAGGCACATGGCTGTGAACGAGTACGCACTACGGAATCCGTGGGAAATTCTCTGCTTGGGTTCCATAGTGTGAACCTACCCTTAAAAAGAAATCTTCCAACAAAAATATCATCAATAGGGCAAGAAGAGATAGAAAAACACATTTCAGCTGAATGCCATCAGACCTGGTTGCCACTTATCTGCCCCCAGGCTCAGTGTTAACCAATTTAGACTTAAAGGAGTATTCTGACATTAGGTAAAAATAAATAGCATTTAGTATTGCTTACCTGTCTTTCCCAGTTCTGAAACCACCAAAAATCTTTTTGTTTTGTTATATTTATTGGTCTCTTCTTATATCAGATAATCATTGTGTTTACTGGTTGAGCAGTAGCTCTTTACTACAGTTTTTCCTCATCTGTTTATCAGAGCCCTCCCACCTGACTCCTGCCAGTTCCCTGCCTCTAGGTAGAATATTCCTCTCCACACAGAAAATCTATAAAAGCTGCTGTATTCACTGTCAGCTTGTCTGCCTGTGGCACTGTTCAGCACCATGCTGTAAACACAACTTATTTTTCCTTAAATTCCCCAATAAAGATATATACAGTATATTTATATGACAAGGGAGATGGTGATGTGGGCTATAAGGGCTGGTCAAAGGTGATGACATTACTCAAGGGGTGGGGCTTGGGCATTGAAACAAGATCTATGCTATGGGTAAATCAGGTAAAAAGATGCTAATGTCAGCATTATTGAAGATAACACTACATTAGTAAGTTATTTATCTTGCAGTAATAGTTTTATAAAAAAAATTCTGTAATGTCCCTTTAACCTCTTAAGGACATATGACGTACCCGTACGTCACATGTCCCCTGGAGGTGTTCAGAGCGGGGCCGTGCGGCGACCCCGCTCTGAACCGCAGCAATCCCGGGTGCCGCGTGTAGCCCGGGACCATGGCTATTAGCGGTCTGATCGCCGTGCCCGCTAATCAAGTAATCGGAGGCAGCTGTCAAAGTTGACAGCTGCCTCCGATTACCGGAGGCAGCCGTTCCCTGGTGTCTAGTGGGGGCGATCTCCATGTCTGCAGCTGGCCGGGGTCCGCTCCAAGATGGCGCCGACCCCGACTCGGCACTCGTTTGTTTTCGGCTGCATCTCATTGATCTTTGCTGTATAAGTATACAGCAAAGATCTCAATGAGAGATCAAAGTGTATATACTAGAAGTCCCCCAGGGTAATAACCCTAACCCCAGGGGGGCTTCTAGTATATGTGTAAAAAAAAAAGTATTGTTATTAGTAAAAAGCCCCCTCCCCTAATAAAAGTTTAAATCACCCCCCTTTCCCCATGTTTTGAATAAATGTAAATAAATAAATAAACATGTTTGCTATCGCCGCGTGCGGAACGGTAAATGGCGTAAGCGCCAAAAAATCCCAAAGTGCAAAATTGCGCATTTTTGGGTCGCATCAAATCCAGAAAAATTGTAATAAAAAGTGATCAAAAAGTTGTATATGCGCAATCAAGGTACCGATAGAAAGTAAACATCATGGCGCAAAAAATGACACCTGACACAGCCCCATAGACCAAAGGATAAAAGCGCTATAAGCCTGGGAAGGGAGCGATTTTAAGGAAAGTATATTTGTTAACAATGGTTTGAATTTTTTATAGGCCATCAGATAAAAGAAAAGTTATACATGTTATATATCGTTTTAATCGTAACGACTTGAGGAACCTGCATAACAAGTCAGTTTTACCCCAGGGTAAATTTCGTAAAAACAAATACCCCCCAAATAAAAGAAATGAGTTTTTTTTTTTTTCAATTTCACCACACTTTGAATTTTTTCCTGGTTTCGCAGTGAACTTTATGCAAAAATTCAGCCTGTCATTGCAAAGTACAATTAGTGACGCAAAAAATAAGGGCTCATGTGGGTTTCTAGGTAGAAAAATGCAAGTGCTATGGCCTTTTAAACACAAGGAGGAAAAAACGAAAACCCAAAAACGAAAATTGACCGCGTCCTTAAAGGGTTAAGCTCAAAAGTAATATGAGAAATACTAGTAGGGAAGAGCCACCTGACAACTCCATAGACAAAACTATGGTTGTTAGACAGCAAATACTTACAGCAACTTACAGCAACCCCTCCATCTCAATCCCCTTAGCTGCTCCGAGCCTCCTTGGCAGCGGTCATACCATACCATTGCCACTCATTTTCACTAATAAAGATCTAAACAATCCTCCGCTCCCTCCATGTCATCGGCTAGAACATGTCTTTAGTTCTACATACCAAAACTAATGATGGAGGAATGAGGCGCAGGGTGTGATGGGGGTCACATACTTTAAGCTTGTTAGGATTTTACATGTAACGCATTATGGATATTCGGCCTCTGAGATGACGGCAACAGCTGCTACCGGTATATACAACGTTTCAGTAAATTGCCTTCTTTATGGGGATTTCATGGAGCTGTTCAGCAAACCAGTATACTGTACCTAATAAATCTACAGACATTAGATTTTTTTGTTTGTTTGTTTTTAATTATTTCCCGATCGTAATGATGTTTTGGGGTTTTATCCTTAAAGAGACTCTGTCAGCAGGTTTAGGCTGTCCTATCTAAGGGTGGCATAAAGGAGTGACAGAGAAGCTGACCGGAATGATGTATCACTTAGGGTCCTATTAGACGAAACGATTTTCAACGATTAACAACTAACGATAAACGATCGCAAACGAGATTGTTTATTGTTAACCTGAAATCGTTCACCATATTACACTGAACGATAGTCGTAAGTTACTAACGTTACTATGTTCCTTTACTCCATCTGATCCCAGCAAAACAATCAACAATGAGCAATTACACTGAACGATTAGTGAACAAATTTGGAACTTGAGCGAACGAATGTGGAATTACAGCGAACGATTAACGATAATTTTAGGTTCAGATCTAAGGGTACTATTACACGGAGCGATTTTTAGCAATTAACAACTAACAATAAACAATCGCAAATGAGATTGTTTATCGTTAACCTGAAATCGTTCACCATATTACACAGAACGATGGTTGTTAGTTACAATCGTTACGAGGTTCGTTATTGCGATCGTTACTATGATCGTTTATTCCTTCTGATCCCAGCAAAACAATGGACAATGTGCAATTACACTGAACAATTGGTGAACAAATGCAGAACTTGAGCGAACGAATGTGGAATTACAGCGTAAGTTTAACAATGATTTTAGGTTCTGATCTAAATCAACAATCAACGACACACGTATGATTTTTTAATTGTTGCCTGCAATTACACAGAACGGTTATTGTTTAAATTCGAACAATATAATGATTTTTCGCACGGTAATCGTCCCGTGTAATAGGGCCCTTACATTGTTCTGTGCAGCTGATCCAGAGATCTCCTCCTGAATAACATGGACAATAAGTAGTCCTCCCCATTATGTGCATGAGCTCAGTAGTCCTGGATAATTAGAAGAAGCAGAAAACCCCGCCCACCAGCTGCTGATTTGCAGTTATCTAACCATGCTGTGTATTGGCAGTCACCTGTCAATCAGCAGCTGGAGGGCGGGGGGAGGGGTGTGGCAAAATCCTATTCTCCTGCATATTAGGAGAGCGGCAGAACAGAATGATGTAGGTAATACACCGATCTGCTCAGCATTTCTGTCACTAGTTTTTGCTGTCCTAATTTAAGGCCTCATAAACCTAGTGACAGATTCCCTTTAAGCAATGCATCCTCCCCCCTACCGGGAGCAGAACACGTAAGACTTTCTCTGCTCCCCAGACAAAAAATCCCAGATAAAAGGGTTATTCAGTATATAAATGAAAAAAATATATATTTTTTTTTATATTACCTCAAGATATACAACTTACTAATATAGTCTTATCACTAATAGTACAGGCTTTAGCGGAATATAGAAGTACAAAATGTGTATTGTCTCCAGCACCCTGGCCCCTCTCCTGAGTCAATACATCATCCTCTGATGTCACAGGAGGTTTGGCTGGATCTTGTCTTTCTCTCTCTCTAGCCCCACCCCCTTGAGTGATGCCAACAATTCTGACTAGCGCATCCAGCCTACATCACCATGTCTCTGATATATATATATATATATATATATATATATATATATATATATATATATACACTTTATTGGGACATTTAGGCAGAGTACGGTGTGATTACAGCATTCTGCCTTGTGATGAATGATGCTACAGAAAGAGCAGACTGGGAGTGAATACAGCAGGTGCTTAAAGCTAAATTAGATTTCTGCAACAGCGTGGGGCAGGGAAGTGGCAGGAGTGCTGTGGGAGGGTAGTAGGCAGGGTGGGAGGACTGTGATGAAAAGCTGAGGAGAAGCAATCCAATCTGGGTATTGTAGTATTAAGCAACTGCTTAACCAGGAAATACAGAACTAAGGTCCCAAAACAAATGGATTTTTAGTGGTTTCAGAACTAGTAAGTAAAGCTACATGGTCTGCAGCAGGCTTCTTTTTGTCCTGATGTCAGAGTACCCCTTTAAAGCTGCTCAAACAGATAAAACTAGGTTGGAACGCATATAACTTGGTGACGGGGATTGGGAGGGGGGTTATAATTTGTATGGAATAATGTACATTCTATTGGATTATATTTATTAAATGTTACAAGGAAAACCTGATCTGTGTGTTTTCCTGGACTTCCCCATATACAGATCACTGATAACAGTGATATAATGGAAACAGCATGATTTACTCTCTAGGCACTCTGACCCGGGAGCTCTCTATGACATCATCAATGACATCACACCCACCTGAGGAGTAGCCGCTTCTGCACTTGGGAACACGCTGCTTAATGTGGCACAGGATACTCACGGCATTGGGTGGGACTAGCAGTGTGACAGCCAGACCCTGCTGGTTACACTCTATACAGGAGATCCTCAGTGTAGGACATCAAGAAATCAATGGGGACTGCACTGGCAGCCCAATATATATTTTTTTTACATGGGACAGGTTTAAATTCTAGAATTATTGTTATACTTTTGCATTAACACAATTAAATGTTTATCTCACTGCGGTCATCACGTTGTTGTTGGTGTTATAACTTAGCTCTATTCACTGCAATGGGACTGATTGGGGGTGGGGCAGCTATGTTTTTCTATTCCTAGATAAGCCCTTTAAAGGGGTTATCCAGCGCTACAAAACATGGCCACTTCCCCCCTACTGTTGTCTCCAGTTTGGGTGGGGTTTTGAAACTCAGTTCCATTGAAGTAAATGGAGCTTAATTGCAAACTACTCGTGAACTGGAGACAACAGTAGGGGGAAAAGTGGCCATGTTTTTGTAGCGCTGGATAACCCCTTTAAAGCTCCAATTCAAATTCTGTAATGGGATCATCTATAACACTTTGGGCCTCCTCAGGCACCAGCATCAGTGTGAGCATGGTCAGCAAGCCGGGTCGTCAGTGAGAGAATCAGCAAAGGATCAGGGCAGGCAGGTCAGATGCAGGTCAGATGCAGGTCAAAGGTGGCAACAGAGGAGACAAATGGTACAGGAGGGCTCAGGCAGGTGTAAAACAAGGTCAGCATATCTGGAATACAATTGAAGGAACACACCTTCACTGGGAACGCAAGGATCCAACAACACTCAGGCAAGGAGAAACCTTACATAGGTGCAGGTGTTAGAAGGCTGAAATATATGAAGACACTCTGGCGCTTTAAATCCCAAGCAAGCAGCCATGCATGCCCCCTAGTGCACAGAGGTGGTAATGCAGCTCCAGCCAGAAGGACGCAACAGTGGTCAGGAGAAGCGAGAACAACAGAAAAGCACATTAGACAACTATGCTACATCAATGTATACGAAGATGCAATGAAAAGGTAGCACTCATCATCCAGTAAAATCTTGTAGCTTTATTTAATCCAAAAAGGAACGGACAAACAAGGTGCGGACATACTAAAGGCAGAGGCCAACCAGACGCCACCTGCTTAGCGTCTGCCTTTAATATGTCCGCACCTGGTTTGTCCGTTCCTTTTTGGATTAAATAAAGCTACAAGATTTTACTGGATGGTAAGTGCTACCTTTTGGGTGGGTTCAGACTGAGGAATTCTAACGGAAAATGTCAGCGGAATTCCGTCAGCTGTCCGCCTGCACATCTGGGCGCCTTTCCGCCGGCCCCATAGACACCATTCTATGGCCCGGCGTATTCCGCTATACGCTGAAAGAAGTGTCATGTCACTTCTTTCAGCGGATCGTGGAATACACCGGCCCATTGAATGGTGTCTATGGAGCCGGCGGAAAAACGCGTGCCCGTGCGGGCGGACAGCTGACGAAATTCCGCTGACATTTTCCGCGAGAATTCCTTAGTCTGAACCCGGCCTTTCATTGCATCTTCGTATACATTGATTTTACAAAGACTTTCTATCATTGTGACAAGCACCCCGTCCTTCTCCTGATACGGAGCCGCACATTGTGTCAGGGTTGGTGCCGATCTTCCCTTTTGCTTGCTTAGACTACTATGCCAAAAATAAAGGGGCTCTATATATATATATATATATATATATATATATATATATATATATATATATATATATATATATAATACTGATATACTATACGCTGCCTGTAAGTTGCAATGCCTATTAATATAAATACCACCATATAGTGCTGCAGTAGATCTAACATAATGGCTTCACTGGCGCCCCCTACAGTCCAGGTCGCATACTCCTATAGCCAGCCCCCATTGTATATTCACATGAGCCTTGCATCTTTACATCTTTTACCTCAGTTGCCTAATATGCAGAATTGCAGGTCGGGAGCATGCTCAGCATCATTCCTCATCCTTACAGCACCGCTCACAATGAATTACCGACATCTAATTGTAAAGCTATATAATGAATTTCAGGAGACCACATGCAAAGACGCTGCACATGCTTCTTCCTGATAGTTCACAGAATGGAAACTCCGTCCAGATGGTAACAATCATGTGTGAGCCACACTGGGGAAAGACCTACACAGGGTAATAACATGCAATATATCCATCCCCTGCTACACATCCAATCTCCCCCCATCTCTGTCAGTATATATGTACCCGCTCAGATGACAGAATCATTGAAAAGACCTAAGAGATTTTAAAAAAAATCAGTGTAGAACGAGCACCGGGTTTGTGTCTGTTATCAATTTCTGTATTTATTAATATTTATTTAATTTTTTTTTTTATGCATTGTATTATGGAGAAGCGGAGAAGAAATGTTATATTCTGGTATCATACATGTGCTCCTGTAGTTTATTTTCTGCAGATGGATGGTTAGATGAATATCATATCGGCAGATGAGAGACAGGCAGCAACCCAAAGGGTGCACAGCAGTTCCTGAGGGGAGGAGACTTGTGGGATGGCTGGGAGCAGTGGTTCCACAGTCACAGGGCCGCAGGGCTTCCACAAGGTCGTTGAACGCTGCATAAATAGAGATATATGGTTCCCTAAGTCAGTGGCGTAGCTATCATATAGGCAGGGTAGGCAGTTGCTATGGGGCCCAAGCAGGAGGGGGAACAAGGGATGCACAGGGAAGATAAGAGTCTCCTGTGTCCTTCTGCTTAACCCCTTATGTACTGCAGTGTGTAAGTGACCCAGTGTTGTCTTACACGCTGCAACATAAAAAAAGGGTTAATATGCAGACGACAAGGAGATCTCTGCTTCACTGCTCTGATAACCCCTTACCTCTGTTCTTGCTGCTGCAATCAAGTAGGAAAATGTGCAAGAGATCAGGGGATATCAGCGCATGAGCAGTGAAGCAGAGATCTCTGTGTCTTCCTTTTTAAGGGTGCATTCACACGTACAGGATCTGCAGCAGATTTGAAGTTGCAGATTTAAAGCAAAGCAAAGCTGGGCCATCAAATCTGCTGCGGATCCTGTACATGTGAACGCACCCTTACTCTTTTTATGTTGCAGCATGTAAAAGAACATTGGGTGACTTACACACTGGAGTACATAAGGGGTTAAGCAGATGGTAGCTGGCTCCTGCACCTATGGATTTAACCATGAGGACTCCTAATGGGCCCCTATAGTTAAATACAGTGGACTGACAGAGCAAAGTGCCATTGGCTCTGTGCTCTGGCAGTCACTTTTGTAGCTGCATCTGCCTCTGGTCACAAGAGATTTTAGTTTTTAGCCACATCACCGAGCCTATGTACAGTATATATATATATATATATATGTGTGTGTGTGTGTTGGGCATAGGGGAGGAGGGCCCTGTAAAGTTCTTTGCTATGGGGCCCCATGAATCCTAGCTACGCCCCTGCCCTAAGGTGCACCCTGCATACAGTGTTTTTGGTTAGAAATAGTCAAAAAAGTCAAATACTGAAGGTCTTTGCCACAGATGGGCACTATAGAATTAGGGAGACATGCATTGAGAGGACTTATGGTGCGTTTACACAGGCAGATTTATCTGATAGCGTTTGGAAGCCAAAGCCAGGAATGGATTTGAAAAGAGGAGGAATCTTATGACCCGTTCCCTGTTTATGGTCTGTTCCTGGCTTTGGCTTCAAAAATCTGTCAGATAAATCTGCCTGTGTAAACGCACCATAACATATAGAACTACGAAGCAAAGGCACTTTATTCCTTACACTGGCTATTTGTTGCATTATTGAATTATTTGAGACTAAGTCTCCAACAGCTTTTCTGTGAAAGATATAAAGGGGTACTCTAGAGATTTTTTTTTAAGTCAAGTGGTGTCAGAAAAAGCCAAAGATTTGTAAATTATTTCTATTTAAAAATCTCCAGTCTTCCAGTACTTATCAGCTGCTGCATGTCCTGCAGGAAATGTGTAATCTTTCCAGTCTGACACAGTGCTCTCTGCTGCCTCCTCTGTCCATGTCAGGAACTGTCCAGAGAAGTAGCAAATCCCCATAAAAACCTCTCCTGCTCTGGACAGTTCCTGACATGGACAGAGATGGCAGCAGAGAGCACTGTGTCAGACTGGAGAGAATACACCACTTTCTGCAGGACATACAGCAGCTGATAAGTACTGAGTGACTTGTCATTTTTAAATAGAAGTAAATTACAAACTTATATAACTTTCTGGCATCAGTTTATTTGAAAGAACTTTTTTCCCCCGCTGGAGTACCCCTTTAACATGTTACTAAGTCTGCATCAAGTTTACATTGTTTACTTGACAGGTATGTACTCATATTGATGGAGAGATTGCTGATGCATCTCACTAGAAGCATAGGCCACAGAGGACGTCTTATTACACCTTTTCCCCACTCGTCGGGTTGTTATTAATGCGTTTTGTGATTATTAGGTTTAATGACACCTTTCACAGCCCGTGTAAAGCGATCGGCCTCAATCACAGGGACCATACGTTTCCTCGCGGCAGGACCTATTGTAAGGAGTGAACTTTTACCCTCCGCCATAACATTGACTTATTCAGGGCCCGCTAACCTTCCTAACAGCCTAATGAGTGTATTAATATTTCCCCTAAGGGCCGAGATTAATTCAGGAAGGAAACGGTGAGGAGATGTCACTGGATCCAGCACGTAGGTGTTATTACTAATCACAGGAGAGATGTGAAAGGGCCGCTCTGTTACCCGCTCTGTTACTTGCTCCTCCGCAGCTACTCAGACCATTTCTGAGGAACCTTTGAAGATTGAGGCTGTCACGTTTCCCTCAGCAAGAAAGTGGATTCTTAGAGCGCAGATGGTTTTGCGCTGGTAAGGCTAGGTTCACACTGCGTTTTCAGCATCCGTTTAACGGATCCGTTTTTTTTAACGTCCAGAAAAATAGGGTCAGCAACGTTTTTTGGTCCGTTTTGGTCCGCCAAAAAAAACGGATCCGTTTTTTTTTATAATGGAAGTCAATGGAAAAACGGATGCACACAAATGAATCCGTTTTTTGCAATCCGTTTTTCATGCGTTTTTTGCAAAAAACGGATGCGTTAAACGGATGCTGAAAACGCAGTGTGAACCTAGCCTTAGACTGGAAAGCAAACCCAAGAGGTTTTTACCTCAAATAAGGTACAGACTTTGCTGCAAGAAGATGGCCAGGTCAGGGACACTTTTACCAGAGGACAAATAGTGCCTGTGCACCGGGCCCACTGGTTAAAGGGCCCCCCGAGCCCACTGGTTAAAGGGCCCCCCGCGCAGGCCGGCCGTTGCAATGTGCGACCAGTGCGGTTGCACAGTGCGCCGGCCGACAGCCTAATAGGGGGGTGCCATCGGGATGGGTAAGTAATTAATCCATGCAGGGCTCACCGCCCACCGGTGCACTCTGCAATGTAACTATGAGGCTCCCTCCCTGTCAGCGACTCTTGTGGCCGCAGGCAGTGCTTTGCTCGAGTGACATCACTCGACTCGCGAGAACTGCAAGGAGAGCGCAGCCTCTTGTGACCGCAGACAAAGCACTGTGGCCACAAGAGTGGAGAGAAGAGGAGACGCCTGGACCAAGGTGAGTATAAGTGTTTTTTTTTTTTTTTTTTTGTGTGTGTGTGTTATATGCTATATGGGAGAGGGAGCACAGGGGGTCTATATAATGGGGGGAGCACAGGGGGCTGTATACAAGTAGGGGAGCGCACAGGGGGGCGATATACAAGTGAAGGAGCACAAAGGGGGCTATATACCACTGGGGGAGCACACAGGGGCTATATACTACGGGGTGAGCACACAGGCGCTATGTACTACTGAGGGAGCACACAGAGGGGCTATATACTACTGGGGAGCACACAGGGGTCTATATACTACTGGGGGAGCACACAGGGTCTATATACTACTGGGGGAGCACACAGGGGTCTATATACTACTGGGGGAAGCACACAGGGGGGCTATATACTTCTGGGGGAGCACACAGGAGTCTATATACTACTGGGGCAGCACAAAGTGGGGCTATATACTTCTGGGGAGCACACAGGAGTCTATATACCACTGGGGGCAGCACATAGTGGTCTAAAGTACTGGGGGCAGCACACAAGGGGTATATACTACTGGGGAGCACACAAGGGTCTATACTACTGGGGGCAGCACACAGTGGGGCTATATACTTCTGGGGAGCACACAGGAGTCTATATACTTCTGGGGCCAGCACATGGTGGTCTAAAGTACTGAGGGCAGCACACAAGGGGTATATACTACTAGGGGAGCACACAGGGGTCTATACTGCTGGGGGCAGCACACAGTTGTCTATACTACTGGGGGAGCACACAGGGGTCTATACTACAGCACAGAGGTTCCTGAAAGGGAATGAAGGAGAAGTGTGTTATGTGTTTTTCCCCACTAGGTGTCTCTGCTGTATTTACTGTGTGTACTGTTCTGAGCACAGCTGAAGGAAGCATTGAGTTAACTGTTTTGTGTCACATGTGGTGTTTTCGTCCAATCACAGGGGCAGGCCTTTTTTCCATCATTTTTCTGCCTATCACCTGTCCTCTGCCTTGCACACACACAGCTTACCAATCCCTCACTGGCTGGGGTGACCCTGTAGAAAGGAGCTAGTTCCTGGGGGAAGGTTTTTTTTCTAGTTGAGTCAGTGGAGAGAGACACACAAAGAGCAGTTCCTGCTGTAGAGAAACCAGGGCCTAGCTTAGGCCAGGACCCTTGTTAGGAACCTAGAGACTTTTATGCTGTTAACTACTGCATGCAGCATGCAGTGCTAGACCCTTAGGAGGGAGGACGTCCTCTGAGGAAAACCTTATGCATGCCAGGGATACCTTCAGCAACACACAAGGCAGTATACCTGAGGCTAGGTACTGACCCCAGTAGGACAAAGCAGAAGTTAAGCCTACGTATCCTACTGTAACGCACGGCTGTTCTTGGAAGTCTTCGAAAGTCTGCTCAACACAGTGCAGGAACCTGGGACCTAGTACTACCCTAGCAGGACTGGTCACCCGACCCTTCAGCAACACACAAGGCAGTATACCTGAGTCTAGGTACTGACCCGAGTAGGACAAAGCAACAGTTAAGCCTACGTATCCTACTGTAACGTTATCCCGGCAGAGTACACGGCTCCATTGGACAGGGCCCTCTGCTCGACCTCCTACCTGCAGCTGCAATTACCAAAGTGTGTTTATTTTGTATTGCACTGAAGTTTCTACAAGTAAACACAATTATCCTGTTTAAAGGGGTAGTGCGGCGCTAAGAAATTATTCACAAAATAACACACATTACAAAGTTATACAACTTTGTAATGTATGTTATGTATGTGAATGGCCCCCTTCCCTGTGTTCCCCGACCCCCACCGTGGACCCGGAAGTGTGATGCACTATACATTTGTATTGACCCCCGCCTGCATTTCTTCTGACAGTGATGTAATCTTCGGGAGGCCGGCCAACCCGCTCCTGCAGTCCCTCATGCCGCCCCCCCCCCCCTCTGCCGCGTCATAACTGTGCTCAGCCACAATTGGCTAAGCACAGTAATGGTGCGTTTACACGTAACGATTATTGTGCGAATTTGCGCGATAACGATCGAATTCGAACGATAATCGTACGTGTAAACGCAGCGAACGATCAAACGACGAACGATACATCGCTCATTTTGATCTTTCAACATGTTATCAAATCGTCGTTCGCAAAAAAATTCGCAAATCGTTCCGTGTGAACAGTCGTTCGCCGATTTAACCAATGTGTGAGATAGGCTTAAGCGTTCGCAAAACGATCGCAAAACGAATTTTCCGTACGATATATCGTACCGTATAAACGCTGATCGTTATGAAAAAAAAAAATCGTTACTCCGACATCGTTAATCGTACGATCGGGAGAATTATCGTTTCATGTAAACGCACCATTATTCTCAGCCAATCGCGGCTGAGCGGCTGATGACGCGGCACACGAAGATTACATCACTGTCAGAAGAAATGAGGAAGGGGGTCGACACGAATCAGGTGCGTATAATGCACCACACTTCCGGGTGCACGGGTGGGGGGGGCGGGGAACATGGGGAAGGCCATTCACATACATAACATACATTACAAAGTTGTATAACTTTGTAATGTATGTTATTTTGTGAATAATTTCTTAGCGCCGCACTACCCCTTTAAGCTATTGGACTCTGCATCCGCACCTCCACATCTGATCACACTTGGGCTATCCAAACCTTGAGCGCAGTGCCCGTATGTCCCGGCGTGGGTCACAACACCACTTCTGGCCACTGTGACAAGAGTCCAAGTGACCCTACATCCGCAGAGCTGCCACAACACCACATAGCTACCCCGGCATACAGCTGTTTGGTCTCTGGAAGAAAGTGGCCATGTTTTTCTAACGCTAAATAACCGTTATGCCTCTGCCTATAAAGAGCTCCCTTGGCATAGCGGCTAAAGCCTATTTGCTTGACTGTGGCTGTGCTGCACAACCAGGTAGAGCCTATGCTCAGGAATGGCGTTCTTCCAATAGATTTGATTGGTTAATAAGCCATTTAAAAAAATAATCAAATCCACTTCAGATCCCCAGATTTTCCCACACGGCTCCGCGTATAAATTAACACTTTGTCGGTGATTTCATCCCCGCATATTTAATTCCTTTACCTACCGTCCGTTCTAACAAAGCCCACACATTGTCTCCGTACAGTAGTCACAGGTCTCATGAATATTCCATCATTCAATAATTCACATTTCCCCTATTGCATTACATACGCCACAAACCATTCCTCATTGATGAAAAAGCTCCGCTCCGCCAGTCAGCCCTTTGTTTGAATAATACGATTGATGACTGAACTCCAGCCTATAATTAACGTTGGACGGAAACATGACGGACGCTTGGCCCGGAATCTGCTGCCAGAACCGATAGTCTAAACAAATCCAGCTCATGCATTACACATAGATTGAGGGCCTACTGCCTTCCAAGGATTTGTAGAGCGGCCATGCTTCATGCCAAGTGGAAGGAGCCAAATGGAACCTGGGCAGAGAAGGAACATTTATTCCAACTAATTTTACAGTAATGGAACGCCGTGTCATTCTTCTCTGTAATTAGCCTTTTTTCAAAATGGTTTAACTATAACATAGAAGTAAATGAAGTCACATAGAGACCAAGCTAGAGGAAGATAAATGGTATGGAACTGAAATCTTCATTGACGGGACTCAAGTCTTAAAGGGGCACTCCAGCAGGGGAAAAGAAAATTCAAATCAACTGGTGTTAGTAAGCTTTTAAAAATCTCAGCTGCTGCATGTCCTGCAGGAAGTGGTGTATTCTCTCCTGTCTGACACAGTGCTCTCTGCTGCCACCTCTGTCCATGTCAGGAACTGTCCAGAGCAGGAGAGGTTTTCTCTACTGCTCTGGACAGTTTCTGGTATGAATAGTGCTCAGCTTAATGGAGCGAAGAGCCGTTCACCCTTACGGCCGCAGGCAGCATTATACCTGAGGTCACAAGAGGATGCTGTCTTCCATGTATGCTCCAAGTGACATTGGACAATGGAGGAAGATGAGTTGCTGGTGGACTGATCCAGAAGCAAGAGGAGAGAAGGTACTGTATGGTGAGGCTATTTTTTATTTTTTAAAAGAGAGAAACTACCTATAGATGGGATGCCTTCATGGGGATCTAACTACTGGGGGCCTACCTACAGGGGGGCTACCTACCTGAGGGATACTATCTACTAGGGAGGGCTATCTACAGGGAGAGGACCCCTGCTTAGGCGATACTACCTACTGGGAAGGGGGGGGGGTACCTACAGGGGGATACTACATACTGGAAGGCTACCTACAGAGGAATACTTACCTGGGGGATACTACTGTGGTGATGGTAATGTTGTGACGCCAGTGCTTGTCCACCACACAGGTGTGATGTTGGTACCTGCTTTGTAGTGTATGGCTGGTTTGTGTCCCCAAGATGGTCGGTAACCTGTTGGTTGTGCGGCTCCCTTTGGCTCTCCTTACGATAGTCCTGAGTGGCAACTGACCCACCCGGACTATTGGTACCGCCACCCACAGAAAAGGGAAAAATAACCCAAGGTGTGCGGTTTGTGTGTATGGGTGCTGGTGCGTACTAAGTATGACAGAGTCCCAGAGTTGTAAAAATAGAACAGCTTTACTGTAGAACTCTTTAATAAAACAATACAATAGTGAAATACTTGTACTGGTACCTGTGTATAGACTATGTCTGACCACCTTGTGCCCTACATTGTCTAGCTACACATCCTAAAGGGGTGATACATGCCCCAGTCAAGGTTATCTGGGTGTAGCTAAGCTTACGAGCCTTACTAGTGACCTGCGTTGGGAGATAGGATACATAGACCTCTTTTGGTAGCTTTGTCCTATCCAGGCTAGTTCCTCTTGTGTTTCAGGATACTGCCCTGCACTTTTTAGAAAAGAGGAAGCTTTTTGAGAGGTGCAAAGGAGAGGTAAAAACACCAGTGGTGGGACACCACACTACCTTCTTTGTGGGGGAGGGTCTACTTATAGAGGGTGCCTACCTTTAGAGGGGATACTACTTACAGGTGTTCTGCCTACAGGGGCACCTGCCTATAGATGTTGTCTACCTACAAAGGATTGAACTTTATTATTATTATTATTATTATTATTATTATTATTATTATTATTATTATTATTATTATTATTATGAAGTTATTAACCCCTTAAGGACCCATCAAGTACCAGTATACCATAAAGTCCACAGGCTCTATGAAGCAAGCTCAGGAGCTGAGACTTTATGAGAAGATTACAGATAACACAGATCAATGCTATACAATGGCATAGCATTAACCTGTCACTCACTGCGGGACGGGGAGAGGTACTGTAAGTCACTACTTGTAATCGATTTTGTAATCCGCTGGACTTCTTCTTTAAATGTCTCTTCCATCGCACCTCACATTATGAGTGGCGTTTTTCACATTTTTGGGCGGCCTATTATTGCTCCCTGTTGGGCAAGGCACTTCCTTGGAAGGTGAAGGGAATTGTTTGCTCTGAGTGCTGTAATACTGCCCCCTATAGGCAAGAACATAATTCCCCTTAAAAGTAAATTGTAGTATAGCAGAATTTTTTATGCAGTATATGTATATCCATCACAGCATTTTACATTCTCCCACTCGTGTTAACCCTTGTCTATATCTTCTCATTAGAGCCAAAGTAAGTGATGGTGGGATTCATATTGTCAGTAGACATTTCCTCTGAGTACGAGGAGCGATTCCAATTTGACATGATTGATTGGACCAATCACGGTGATTCTTTTCAGGTCAAGGCTCTTTGGGATACTTTGCAGACTCTCGGGTGTAACATGTGTTCTACTTTAAACAGTTTGAGTTGGATTTGAGACATTTGGAGTGCAGGTAGGTAAGAATAACAGAGCTCTGTGTATTGTACGGAGTGTGGTTCATGTCAGGGCTGGAGAGGGGACCGGCTATATTTATTTATTGAAAAATGAAATAATGCGTCTACTGAAATTTCCCGGTCATTGTTCTTATATACTTGGATTAGGGTCCTGTAGCTATAAACAGTGGTGTAACTATGAGGGGAACAATGGGGCCTGATGTGTAAAAGGGTCCAAAGGCCCCTCTGCTACATAAACAGGCTCTAGTATTGTTATAGCACATTGTATGGAAGAGACCCTGATAAAACTCTGGCATTGGAGCCCTGGAAGTTATCCCACAATGGTGGTAGATAACTACTTAACTGCAGGACCCCCCCCCCCCCCCTCCCACAATCTCAAGAATGACCCCCAAATCTCCCTGCTAAATGGGGCAGTCCTACGCCAGTGTGTGAGCACCACGCCATCCATTCTAAGAAAGGGGTGAAACCGGCCTCTCTGCTGCCCCCGATGGTCATTTCAGGAATCTGTCTCCAGGTTTATGCTACCTTAAATGAGCGCAGCATAAACAGAGCAGAATAAACTGAACAGAAACGTGTATTACTTGCTTTATTCTGTTCATCCGTTTTAATGATATTTAGGAAAATGAACTTTGTGTTTCACCACTGGCCCTGCCCACTCTCGATGGTGCTCATGAATATTGAGGATTACTGAGCACATGCGCATAATAGAGAGGACTACTTATTGTCTATGTTACAGAACAATGTAAGTGATGCATCATTCTGCTCAGCTTCTCTGTCACTAGATTATGCTACCCTGAAATAGGACAGCAGAAACCTACTGGCAGAGTCTCTTTAAAGGGAACCACAGAGCCCGCCCACTGCCGCCCCCCTCCCTCCCCCCGCCCCCCGGTGCAGCCCCTGGATACTTACCCTGTCCGGCGAATCCCGCTCCTGGAGCCGGTCCCAGGACAAAGATATCAGCTCCAGGAGCGGGACTCACCAGAAAAGGTAATTATCCGGGGGCTGCACCGGGGGGTCAAGCGGGCTCTGTGCCTACGTCCCCGTGACAGGTTCCTTTAACCCCTTAAGGACAGAGCCAATTTCGATTTTTGCGTTTTCGTTTTTTCCTCCTTGTGTTTAAAAGGCCATAGCACTTGCATTTTTCCACCTAGAAACCCACATGAGCCCTTATTTTTTGCGTCACTAATTGTACTTTGCAATGACAGGCTGAATTTTTGCATAAAGTACACTGCGAAACCAGAAAAAAATTCAAAGTGTGGTGAAATTGAAAAAAAAATGCATTTTGTTTATTTGGGGGAAATGTGTTTTTACGCCATTCACCCTGGGGTAAAACTGACTTGTTATGCACGTTCCTCAAGTCGTTACGATTAAAACGATATATAACATGTATAACTTATATTGTATCGGATGGCCTGTAAAAAATTCAAACCATTGTCAACAAATATACGTCACTTAAAATCGCTCCATTCCCAGGCTTATAGCGCTTTTATCCTTTGGTCTATAGGGGTTAAAGTGTCACTGTCGTTTAATTTTTTGTTTTGTTTTTGCACAAATCAATAGTCCGGCCGATTTTAAGAAACTTTGTAATTGGGTTTATTAGGCAAATATGCCATTATCTGCATTCAAAAAGACTTTCCCCAGGTCCCCCCCCCCCCCTCTCATTTACTGCTCATTATTAGGAAATCTCGGCTCTTTAACATCAGTCAGGTCCTGTGTAACCTATGGAGAGGGGAGGTAGGAGGAGGGAGATTAGTCGCCAGCAGAAAACAAAGGATTACACAGCGGGAACTGTGTGAAAGCTGCTATTCAGAGGTCAGAGCGGTCAGTGCTGACTTCAGAGGAGATAGCCAGGTGATGTAGCTGTAAATTAACTCTTAGTTGTCCTGTTTTGGTGCCTCATCTCCCTCCACCCCTCTCTATAGACAACAATGAAGACGGGGGGCTAATAAACCCAAAGTTTCTTAAAATTGTCTGTACTACTGATTTCTGCAAAGAAAAAATGTAAACGACAGTGACACTTTAAGCCCTTGTCCCCACACCATCATTCTGATGGAGCACTTCTGCCAGCACAACATAATACATTATTTATAAATAATACAATATAATAATAATACAATATTTGTAAATAAATATGGGATAATAAATAATAATGCTGCAATACTATTGATTTTAGTCCCCTGAATGGAATGGAATCAGTGTAATACTTCTTCTCTCCTGCGGAAGCGCTGCATGGAACTTAAACCATTGCTGTCAGATTACAGCTGATCACTCTGGATCAGAAGAATACCTTGTGATTAGCAATCATTGGGAATTTTTAGTGGAGAATGAACAGAATTTTTTTTTCATGTTTTATATTTTTCCTTCTACCAAAATCCCAAATATTTTAGTTTTCTTCTTTTTTTGGACGTTGAGTCATCTTCACATGTCTGGTCCTACCTTCTGGGCCATAAACCCCTTACGATGTGCTACATTGGATTATTATCTTAATGCATCTTTATTATTGCTTCTTGGAAGTTTTCTAGAATTTTCCTAGAAGGCCTCTGTAGCGGTCTATTATTTTCCCACGTGCCTTTGCTGCAGTATTCCACAAACACATTATAAAGATAGAGGCCGCAGCAGCCAGGCTGACCTCTCTTCCAGCCTCCAGTCAATGTCCCAGTGTTCATGTACTCAGCTCCCCAGCAGGTCTATGTCTCGGCTACTCGCCTCCTTGTTTTTGTTGTATAGTATAATGGTTATTTTATTAAAGTGGAACATTTATCAAACCCCTGGCACAAAATCTCAACTTCTTATCTGCACATTTTTCTTTCATTTTTCTTTTTTAATTGACAGACATATATACAGAGCCGGACACACAAAGGGATCTATTCAAGAGCCGCAAACTGGTGCGTGTCACTCAGCAGCTTATAATGTACTACTGTACGGGAGGGGGTGCTGGGCTATGCACATCACTGCTATACAAGCCAGCAATGCTAGTAGTAGTCTGGTCAGTTTTTTTTTTAACATTTTTTTTATATATCCCTTTATTATTTTTATATACTACATCTTTGCAATTTACTTCATTTATTTTTTTGCCTGTTTTCTATATGAAATACAGTGTTATAAAAGCGGCCACTAGGTGTCTCACTTACTGGTAAACTGCAGTCGAGACTCCATCACTAAGGACATTTGGTCTTTAGTAACAGCACAAGAGAGACCAAATGCAGGAAGTGATGTCAGTTGGCCCAGTGAAGGTGAATGCTGATTGGCCAGTAGCTGTCCACGCCCCTGCCGATGAAGAAATTAACTGATGAAATAGGTCACCCACTGTCAAACGCATGAGCAGCACAATGGGGCACTAAACAGGGTTATAATTTAAGGAGGTATGAGCATGTGAGTTAATCCCTGTTTGTTAAAAGCTGATCCCAAAGTGTCCTCTTGTTGGGACCTCAAGTAATCAGCTGTAATCTTTAGGGAAACTTGGCAGTAAGTGTTCAGCTTCCTACAGCGCCACCACAGGAGAAATAAAGTATTACACCAGGTCCATTCAGAGTCAATGAGTTTTCTAAGTAATTTAGCACAGAGCAAGAGATGACTTTCCACATCAATCATTATATCCTCCTTAGTTATCTTTTCTGAAATAGACAACCCCTTTGAATAAGGGTTACTGTTTTGTTTTTGTTTTTCTTAGCAATTTTTCCCATTTTTAGCTCATTTGTTAATTTTTGGTGTTGTCAGTGGAAAACTGTTAGAATGGTGGATTTAAGGAGGTACTCCATTTTTTTTTACTTATTACGGCTATGTTGCAATATCCAGGAGTTATGTAAACAGTTTAGCTTGCTGGGCTATGTTGTTTATGCAGCTACCATTAATGTCAATGGGAGTATTGAAATTAACATAATTTAGCCTCCTCTGCTGTTTTCTGCTTTTCTCAGGCCTTTGCAGATAGTTTGGAGGCAGCTGGAAGGCCATGATATTGGGAAGTGGGACCATTTTAATGCTAACTGATACTTTGCCTTGACACTTTTAATACCTATATTACAGACCTCCTGGGTAAGTGGTGGAAGTGGCTTTGAATGTGATCATTTTGACTCACATTTGCAGTTGATGCAGTTCCCAAGATAAACCGAGGGGGCAGTGTCACACAGAGTCATACAGAACAGAGAGAAGAAGAGTAGGAGAAGAATGGGCGGAGCAAGAAGAAGAACAGGAGGAACGGGAAGGTATTATAGATAGGAATAAAATCAAACCTACAGAGAAGGTCACAGATGTTATTTAGGGGGGCAATTGGTGCTTGTAGATTTCAGGCAGAGATGTTAGGGATATGGCAGCTGAAGGGTAATAGCTGCTGGACCCCTTTACCATAGGGCCCCCATGGTGACAAGTAGCAGAAACTGAGTTGCTCACAGTTTTGCACTACAGTTTCCTATGGCAGGGTGTAAGGCAGTGGAATTATTAGCTTAGAAGCCACATTACTCTAGCTCCAGACGGAGGCCTACTTACATATTAGTATCAGGAGGGCACTTGGGCAGAGGCCCACTTACTTAATATCAGTAGTTGCAGGAGAGCACTTATTCCTTTATTATCTCATGGCTTTTGGTAAAATTCCAATTTGGTAAAAGTTACGCATTTAGTAAAAGTTTACACCATTGCACCAGTGATTCATAGCACAAAAAAGTTGCACCAAGTGTGACACATTGGAAACTGTATCCGATATGCAACACCCTCTCAATATGTTATTAACCCCTTAACGACATGGGGCACAGCCTTGGCCTTGGCGCAAAAGGGCGTAAATGTACGCCCTGCCGGGGTATCGGGCTATGGAGCGGGCTCAGGAGTTGAGCTCGCCCCATAGCGGGTCAGGACCGGCTGCTATACAGAGCCAGGCTCTCGCCCTCAATGACGTGCTGCCGCAATCGTGCGGCCGCCTGCCATTAACCCCTTAAACGCTGCAATCGCTGCGTTTAAGTGTTGGTGACAAGAGAATCCTGCACGGCCTGACTGCCGGAGGTCTCTTATCTTCCTCAATGCAGTCAGGTCTTCGGTCTGATAGAGTCTGCCAAAGGCCACAGTCAGGCTCTATTAGAAGGTCACAGATAACACTGATCCCTGCTATGCTATGGCATAGCAGAGATCAGTGTATAGAATCCAATGTATGTATGTAATAGTCCCCTATAGGGAATATACAAGTGTAAAAAAAAAGCAATAAAAGTTTTAAAAACTTTTTTAGTCCCCCAATTAAAGTGCAAATCTCCCCCCTTCCCATTTTATACATAAAACACATAAAAATAATAAAGCTAATTAGCATATAATATACTGTAGCGTGCGTAATTGTCCGATCTCTTAAAATAAAACATTATTATTCCTGCAAGGTTAACGGCGTGAACAAAAAGCGGTAAAAAACCCGCAGAGATTGTTTTTTTTAAAATTAAATTTTATGTATCAAAAATTTTTATAAAAAGCGATCAATATGTCTGATCTAGAAAAAATGTTACTAATAAGAACTAGAGATCATGGCGCAAAAAATGACATCCCATACGACCCCGTAGGTAAAAAAAAATAAAAGCCTTATAGGAGTCACAATAGGGTCATTTTAAATATACCTATTTGCAAAAAAAAAAAAAGTTTTACAGATAATAAAAATAGTAAAACATTAGAAAACCTAGTAAACTTGAATATGGCTGTGTTCAGACTGACCTATAGAATAAGACTATAGAAAAATACCAGTTTTACTGTAAAGTGCATTACGTAAAAATGGCCCCCCCCCAAAAAAAATTTGTGGAATCGCATCTTTTGACCCAAATTCACCCCATAAATGATATTTTGGGGGTTCCGTCATTCATCTTATGGCAGATTAAAAGATGACATTACAAAGTACATCTGTTCCTTAAAAACACAAACCCTCACATGGCCCTGTAGGAGGAAAAATAAAAGAGTTATGGGTCTTAGAAGCCGAGGAGGAGAAAACGAAAATGCAAAAGTGACAATTGGCCCGGTCCTTAAGGAGTTAAATGTTATTTGGGATATTTTTTAGAGAACAAAGGGGTCCCATCAACTTTGTGTGTTGCAGGTCAATATTATTCACTTGAAAACGAAAGGCCTAGGGAAAAAAACACCAGTATTATACATCGCAAAGGGAGATGGGGGCTGACGCATTGAAACCCAGTTGCTTTAAAGCAAACTTACCATTAGGCTGGTGCAGGGATCCCAGTGGCTCAGTCTTTCTTTTCTAAATGCTGCCCGCTTCCCGTGCTTGGCACCATTTTTTGGCCGTGCGCCATTCCGGCTCTCAGAATGGGGGACGGGCCCGCCGCCCCCCAGTGGGACCATATCCTGTCTGTGACGTGGCTCCATTGATTCTAATTAAGCCACATCACAAAGGGGAGAGAATATGGTCCCACTGGGGGGCTGCGGGCCCATCCCCAGTGCAATAGAGCCGGGATGGCTCACGGCCAGAGAACGGCACCAAGCACGATAACCGGTTCAAAAAAAAGTACTGATCTGCTATTGTAAAAAAAAAAAAAAAAGAAACAATGTACCCAATGGTACAGTTAGACCTTTGCCGCCTACAGTGACATGCACAAAGGTATTGTAATATGATAATATAAAAGTACCCTAAAACTATTGATGCTTCAGGTGTCCCAAAGATCCCTCTGGCACATAAGAGGACACCAGTATCATAAGAGGCATATAATAAGATCCTATTTTGTATTGGAGCTCAGAAACATCCAGTTACCATTCAGCCATTGGGTAGATAGAGGTCACCATTGGGTTTACTCGAGGGAGAGAGAATTGCATTTTCCTCAGACTGTGAATGGGAAGCCTAGCAACTCAGACACCTACACTGACATTTACTGTCAGAGATAAAACAAATACAATTCTATGAGTTTCTTATATATGACCGCCAAGAAATGTCATGAAACATCTGGCCGCTGTATGGGTGGGAGAGGGTCACCGGGTTACCGCGCTTATAAAAAAGGATCCTTCCCAGAATGAGAAGTTATAGGCAAACTATAGACAATATACCCGATCCAAAAGATAAGAAGCACGTGGGAAAGTCCAGACGGCTTTATAAAGGAAGTGAGGGGAAAGGATGACCGAGATAACAGGAATCGGAAGAGAGTGAGGAGTACACAGCTGGGGCCCGTCTATATACTGTATGTGTCCAAGATTCATGGTCAGGAAATTTTAGATGATAGCTACAGAATATAGAGAGTACAAGAGAGTTTCCATAGCAAACGAAATGTGTTGTAAGGGATCCTACAAGTAAGGCTTTATAAGGAGATTTATAGCTTATTAAAACCCCAGTATTAAAGGGACGATAAAGAGCTCCATATACTCCTACGACTTCTCTAAGTCTGACAAGTGCTCCATGGTCAATGGATATCAGCCCTGACTACTGTCTGCTTGTGTATTCACTTATTACTCCCTCACTCTGAAAAACAGAAAAAAAGGAAAAAATTGGTCAGCTCTCCTAGAACACTGTTCACACTAGGCAGGAGCACGTTGCCATGGCTGAAATTGCAAACACACAAAAACACAGAAAAATGCAACAGCTCACCACAACAGCAAGATACAGACCCACCATAGACATGAAAATAATTAAAAGCTGCCCCCCCAACTGCCCAAAAAATTCCCACAAAAATAATGAGTCTCTTGGTTACTATTTGCAAACAGCGTAAACTGCCTCACCACGATAAGGTGGACTCATATCGAGGCAGACCCTACACTGTATGTACACTATGGCCTCTCCATGGCGTATAATACGCCTATGCTCTGGGCATGCAAGATCCGTCTAATACCTGCAAAAATAATTGCATCACCTGGGTGAGACAGGTGGAGTGCACGACCAAATAGAGGCAGCCACTCCCCCAACTGGAAAACAGAAAAAAAAGGAAAAAATTGGTCAGCTCTCCAGGTATTAGATGGATCTTGCATGCCCAGAGCATAGGCGTATTATACGCCATGGAGAGGCCATAGTGTACATACAGTGTAGGGTCTGCCTCGATATGAGTCCACCTTATCGTGGTGAGGCAGTTTACGCTGTTTGCAAATAGTAACCAAGAGACTCATTATTTTTGTGGGAATTTTTTGGGCAGTTGGGGGGGCTGCTTTTAATTATTTGTCCCTCACTCTGAGTTACCAGAGGGGGGGGGGGGGGGGTTTAGTAGAGATGAGCGAACAAGACTTCCGATGCCTGCTCCCTCCGTGCAGCGGGGGGATACATCGTAAGGAAAGCCTGGAAAACTGCCAATGCCAATGGCTGTATCCCAGTTTTCCAGCCGTTCCTTACGATGTATCCACCCGCTGGTACAATGGTAATCTGGAGCTAAGGGCCACTACCCAGAATGTCTACTACTTGCCCAAAGCTGGAGTTTGCACGAACATGATGGATCTGCATTTGCATCCCGCTTGCCTGGAGAAGGTGGATGCAGCCGGCAGACTGCCTGAAAAACATGGATACAGCATAAGCAGTCATCGGCCCCATCCACCTTCTCCAGGCTTCAAACGCCAATTGTTCCGATTTGTGCGAACCTGAATTTTGGCAAGTTTGCACATCTCTATCTACTACTAATGAGAAACCATGCATCGCATGGACAGTCCATGGTAATTTGGTGTGAGGGTGCGTTCACACTGGGGAATCTGAGCAGTTAACACGCCACGGATTCCGACGCTCACCCCCGATCGCGCATCTCCACCTGTCCATTCTATGGTCAGGCGAATTCCGCCGTCGATCCAAAGGAGTCTGACTATGGAGTCTATGGCATGGGTGGAGATACATGCGGGCCCGAACAGGGGAATTCGTGGCAGGTTATCCTCCCAGATTCCGCAGTGTGAGTGCACCCTAATGGTGTAATTTGCTTACACTTTTCAAATTTTTCACACCAAGAACACTTGGAGTGGCCACCAAGTAGTTGGCTAAGGATGACTACCTTAGGGGCAAAGCCTTTGGTGCACATATCTCCCCATCTTTTATATGGAACCAATGTCATTCAATCTCTCGTGTGGTTGTAGTCATCATATGTCGCCTCCTTGTTTGTGTTTACTCCACTTTGTTCCATAAAACGTCAAATAAATCGTTATTGGTAGAGCACTAAATAAATACGTGTAGCCTTCTTCTATGATTTATGGCTTCTATATGGTAGATAAGGTTCAGTGCATTCTTTAAAGAACAAAGTAGTTAGTAAACACACTTCAAGGGTCTCCAGCTGAAACGTCAAAAAACCTGAAGCCAGAAATGCAAAAATAGGGCGAAAAAAAGACCAGCCCCTCCTGCTATCTATGGCTGCCTTGTGTATCCACCATCATTAGACAGAGTCCATTTCACTGACTCGAGAATCACATTTCAACAGCTGTAATAACTTTAAACAGTTGTAAAGAAAAAGAAAAAAAGCGAGATCAAAAATGGAACAAGTTCTCGTAAAACGACCTGGATGGTGAAGTTCTCCGCTTTACTTGGTGATGAAAGTGGAAATAAATAGAGGGAAATTTGCTGTTGTGCTTACATTTCTCACTTTTTATTGCTTCAAACTGTGAGTCCATGGGTTTTTACTGTGGCTGGTGACTAGTATAAAAAGGAATATGGATAAGAAAAATAAGGAGAACTTTAATAATCTACAGGAGCCTTTGACCTGTTTCGGATACCCAATAAAGTTTACAATGGCAGAGAGAATACTCCACCTTGTTTGTTTGCTCCTATTTGAACCCTAAGCCTGGTTAGAATGGATCTTTTCATTCAAAAGAAACCACTGGCATAGGCAACTTTTGCCCATTAAAGGGGCTATCCAGTGCTACCAAAACATGACTACTTTTTTTCAGAGACAGCCCCACTCTTGTCTCCAGTTTGGGTGCAGGTTTTGCTGCTCAGCTCCATTGAAGTGAATGAACTGGAGACAAGAGTGGTGCTGACTCTGAAAGAAAGTGGCCATGTTTTTGTAGCACTGGATATCCCCTTTAATACGTCTTCAAAATAGGCTTAAAGCTTTGTACCCACAATCTGGCCCACCACCACCACCAAATAGGGTGTGGCCTAGAGTGTCTGTGCCCAAGGCTTGCATCACCTCTCTGTCCCTCTTTCCACCCTTTTCATTTTTAGGAATGCCCCATGGCAGGATTTCTCTTATTCATCACTTGTCTGAACGCTGCACATGTATCTTAACTATCCAGCACATGTGCACCGCTTAGGCAAGTGATGATTAGGAGAAATCCTGCAGGGGGCATTCCAAATGGTGAAGAGGGCAGGGAGGAGATGCGAGGAGAAGGAGGAGGGGCGGGGAGGAGGCTCAGGGCACAGACACTCTAGGCCACGCCAGTTTGCATCACCTGCCGAACGGACTCCAGGACAGATCTTGGATTAAAAGCAGCTATCTGAAGGTACACGCAGTTTGGGGGGGGGGGGGAGATTGTGGGTACAGAGTTACTTTAAGGCTAGGGTCACACTGTGTTTTTGCAGTCCATTTTTAAATGGTTACTTTTAACATACATAAAAACGTCGCCAACCATCCATTTTGATCCAAACGGATGGCACACAATTGCATCCGTTTTTGCATCCATTTTTTCATAAAACATATATGTTAAATGGACTGCAAAAAACGCGGTGTGAACCTAGCCTAAGCTAGGTAAGGGTATAGAGGGCCTCTAGGAGACAGCAAATTGGAGCTAGTCAGCAAATTCTGGACTAAAGGTTGGTAGGAGGTGCATTACCCAGAAAAACAACAGGAGACAAGATGGTAAACAGTGGGACCTAGATAGGTAGAAGACACCAAGAACAGCCATTGGGCCCAAACTGAAAGGGGGCCACCAGACCGGGACAGATCAAAGACCCCAGACCAAAGGGTAATTAGTGATAATGGATCCAAACAGACACAAGATACCAGTCCATGGTCTTGTAGAAGACAGAAGATTTAGAAAGCCAATGGGCTAAAGGCTGGAGGAGATACCAGACCCAAACAAACAAGAAACAGAACCAATGACTATTAGAGAACGATGCATACAGACTGACAATGGACAAAGGGGCCGACACGGGATTGTGACAGTAAATGCCAAACAGGCCACAGTTTTACAATATATAATAATATAATCTACAAACTGAGATCAAGAAGATGTAGACATTATTGGACCAGAGACATAAAGTACTAACACTTCGGACACTCAGAAGCCCACCAATACTAATGCCGGACTTTACCCTTTCTTGTCCAGACTCCACGATGGAGGATCTGACACAGCTTTTAGCTTCGCTTGACTACAAATGATACAATCTGCTGGTTTTTCCAAGTTGCTTCTATACTACTGCTGTGGGACTGCAAAATGAATGGTTGGAACCCACCAAACTATATGTTTTACATAAGAACATGTTGCTGTCTGAGATATTGGCCCTGAGGGTGAAGGTTATTATGGAGTGGAGAGATTACAGGCCCTTGTAAAACCATTCCTGATTTACTTCATAAAAGTATGCAGCCACCATATAAGATTTCCACAATAATCACTCTCTGCGGCCTCGTGAGGAATAACTCGGCAAAATAACTAATCATTTCTCCCAACGTTCTAATCTTCAGGATCCACAGTATGTAAATATTATTGACAACAAGGGGGATTAAAAAAAAAAAAATAAATAAAATAAAATAAAAAATAAAAAATATATATATATATATATATATATATATGCAAAAAAGGGGTCCGTGGAGCCTCAGTTACGATTCTCAAAACACGGAATAGCCAGATATCCCTCTCTCCAGAGAAGGAAGCCCATTGCCAAGGGGTGCCTCCTAGTGGGGAGAGCACCAAACCACCCTGATACGTAGTCCCTCAGGTCCTCACTCTGTTGCGAGCTTTAGGACCTAAATAGGGAAACACCAGGGTGGCCCCTGTAAGTCAAAGTCTAACTCTGTGGCGAGTATAACGACATAAGACAAGGGTAACCAAGGCTAGGCATCCATCCACAGACTGCAGTTTCGGGGTATTTGCCCCTTGTCAGTGTGGAGCAGGATTCTGGCTACTGGGGCAATGATAAATAGACCAACAAAACACAACAATCACTGAACTCAGGGAGAACAGTGAAAAATTCCAATGGAGTACTCGTTTACGAGTCTCCATTGATTGTCCCATACAAAATTTGAATATGCAAAAAAGGGGTCCGTGGAGCCTCAGTTACGAGTCTCAAAACACGGGAATAGCCAGATATCCCTGGCCCTGGCCTCCTAGTGGGGAGAGCACCAAACCACCCTGATACGTAGTCCCTCAGGTCCTCACTCTGTTGCGAGCTTTAGGACCTAAATAGGGAAACACCAGGGTAGCCCCTGTGTGTTCTCCCTGAGTTCAGTGATTGTTGTGTTTTGTTGGTCTATTTATCATTGCCCCAGTAGCCAGCATCCTGCTCCACACTGATGAGGGGCAAATACCCTGAAACTGCAGTCTGTGGATGGATGCCTAGCCTTGGTAACCCTTGACTTATGTCGTTATACTTGCCACAGAGTTAGACTTTGACTCACAGGGGCCACCCTGGTGTTTCTCTATTTAGGTCCTAAAGCTCGCAACAGAGTGAGGACCTGAGGGACTACGTATCAGGGTGGTTTGGTGCTCTCCCCACTAGGAGGCACCCCTTGGCAATGGGCTTCCTTCTCTGGAGAGAGGGATATCTGGCTATTCCCGTGTTTTGAGACTCGTAACTGAGGCTCCACGGACCCCTTTTTTGCATATTCAAATTTTGTATGGGACAATCAATTGAGACTTGTAAATGAGTACTCCATTGGAATTTTTCACTGTTCTCCCTGAGTTCAGTGATTGTTGTGTTTTGTTGGTCTATATATATATATATATATATATATATATATATATATACATACCCATTAAGGGGGTCTTTTCCTTGAACCATACTAATTTGTCGGAAGGGTTTCTTGACATTATGCTGATGACGAGATGTTCTACTAATAGAACCTTATAGAACCAGGTGTAACCTATGGAGAAATATGGGAAGAACTGTTTAATTTTCCTGCAGCACCTCCACAGGGGAAATGAAACATTACACAATGTCTATTCAAATCAGTGAGTGGTCTGTATAATACAGGTCAGGCCAGGTCCTCCGGAGCTAGAGACACTCACTATAACTGTTCACAAAGGACTCTCTTATGTTAACTCAGAATTCTCTAATAGGGTGTATCATAATGGGTTTTCTAAACCAGTGAATGCCTTTAAGTACTATGACAAATTACAATTTTGGGATAGATATATTGGGGAAATTTATCAAACATGGTGTAAAGTGAAACTGGCTCAGTTGCCCCTAGCAACCAATCAGATCCCACCTTTCATTTTTCAAAGAATCTGTGAGGAATGAAAGGTGGAATCTGATTGGTTGCTAGGGACAACTGAGCCAGTTTCACTTTACACCATGTTTGATAAATCTCCCCCATTGTATTTAATCCATTTTTTCCCTACATGAATATATATTACTCTTGACTTTTAAAGGGTACTTCGGTAAAAAAAAAATTCAGAAAGATATATATTTATATAGAATCTTTCAGTACTTATCAGCCACTGTAGGTCCTAAAGGAAAGGGGTGTATTCTTTCCAGTCTGACACAGTGCTCTCTGCTGCCACCTCTGTCCATGTCAGGAACTGCCCAGAGCAGTAGCAAATCCCCATAGAAAACCGTTCCTGCTCTGGACAGTTCCTGACATGGACAGAGGTGGCAGCAGAGAGCACTGTGTCAGACTGGAAAGAATGCACCACTTCCTACAGTACATACAGCAGCTGGTAAGTACTGGAAGACTTGGGATTTTTAAATAGAGCTAAATTACAAATCTGTACCACTTTAAGAGCATACCCAAGGTATGCTGTAATAGACACCAAAACAGTACTGGACAGACCAGGGGGTCTTTCTTAGCCCCAGCACTGTGCGCATATAGCCATCAGCCCCTTCATTGAGAATAAATGAGTAGATAAAAGAATCCTTGAAATGCTGTAAATGGAAATGTAGAAATGGAAATAAAAAAAAAAACACATATAAAATATTAGATAAAGCAGTATATGTTAGTGGTATTGGCCCTTTAGTGTCTTACAGTGGATGTTGTTTCCCTATAGATGTGTCAATCATGAGTTCTTTTTGGAAATGTTCTCTTTTTTTTTTTCTTTCCTTTTTTTTTGTTAGTCTGGAGGGTCAGAACGTTTCAGTAAAACAAACACGCTCATTTTCCTTCCACTTATGACAATTCTCCTTTCATTTTTGCATAGTTACCCGTTATTAAAGCATCTGGCAGTGTGTAGTATATGTAGCGGAGTCACGGAACAGCCTAGAACACATAGATTATAGCTGTCTTACGACCGGGTACAAGCGGGTCGGTATGTGGGGGTCTCTGATATTTTTGCACCGTGTAATGTTAATGACTGTACAAGTATGTTCAACACCATTTGTTATAAGAGAGAACATAATTATTGTCTGAAGTTATATAACATGCCCGCTGTTTGGATAACTTGTGGTTTTCGAAGCTAAAAACATAAAAAGTCAGTGTAACGTGATGTGTATAACCGATTCACACGCCAGCTATACACTCAAATACTTCTACATAGAGCGCCTAACCATCCATGACAAACTACTGCAATGCAGTGTTATATATGCCGCTATCTCATATATATCTCCTATCTATCTATTTATCTATCTATCTATCATTGCCCCAGTAGCCAGAATCCAGCTCCACACTGACGAGGGGCAAATACCCCGAAACTGCAGTCTGTGGATGGATGCCTAGCCTTGGTAACCCTTGTCTTATGTCGTTATACTCGCCACAGAGTTAGACTTTGACTTACAGGGGCCACCCTGGTGTTTCCCTATTTAGGTCCCAAAGCTCGCAACAGAGTGAGGACCTGAGGGACTACGTATCAGGGTGGTTTGGTGCTCTCCCCACTAGGAGGCGCCCCTTGGCAATGGGCTTCCTTCTCTGGAGATATCTATCTATCTATCTATCTATCTATCTATCTATCTATCTATCTATCTATCTTCTATCTATCTATCTATCTCCTATCTATCTATCTATCTATCTATCTATCTATCTATCTATCTCCTATCTAAATATCTATCTATCTATCAAATCAAATCAAATCAGCTTTATTGGCAGGTCTTAATAACATATTAGAATTGCCAAAGCAAACAGGAGATTTTTGGGGGATGGGTAGGTATCTTTCTATCTATCTATCTATCTATCTATCTCCTATCTATCTATTTATCTATCTTCTATCTATCTATCTATCTATCTATCTCCTATCTATCTATCTATCTATCTATCTATCTATCTATCTATCTATCTCCTATCTATCTATCTATCTATCTATCTCCTATCTATCTATTTATCTATCTTCTATCTATCTTCTATCTATCTATCTATCTATCTTCTATCTATCTATCTATCTATCTATCTATCTATCTCCTATCTATCTATCTATCTATCTATCTATCTATCTATCTATCTCCTATCTATCTATTTATCTATCTTCTATCTATCTATCTATCTATCTATCTATCTATCTATCTCCTATCTATCTATCTCCTATCTATCTATCTATCTATCTATCTATCTATCTATCTATCTATCCCTCAATCTCTCTATCTTTTTATCTATAATTCCATGACACGTGTTCTTATCTTTCACTACTCATCACCCCCTATAGTCATTTCCCCTTGCCCTCCTGCATACAGTTCCTGTGTTGGTCATTGTATATGGTGAGAATATTTTCCATAAGGATCATCAGTGAAACCATGTGTGTGCGAGTGGTTGGCCTGATATAAATGGGGTGTGGGGGATCCATCAAAGCGTGTCCGATGTTATCTCATTTGCCTTAATGGATGCATTTTACATTGGATTTTCCTCCCAGCTGTTCTTCAAACAATCCCGACTTTCATCTTGGCCAGATCCCAGGGAATATTTATATACCACAATGTATATACTGTCCCCTCACTCACAGCCGCAGGGCCGGGGCTGCCAGCGAAAGTTATAATTGAACATTGGCTCGATGAATCATTTTCTTTATGATCAAATTAACTCTTTCTAGTAAAAAAAAAAAAAAACTTTGTATGTCAATTTAAAATATGTAAATTTTTAAATATCACATATTTAAAAAAAAATTTTTTATATATTTAAAAATTTTAATTTGTGGATTTTTTTTTTTTTACCGTATTTTTGTATTATTGCTCCAAAATAACTTAAAGGTGTTATCTAGGATTAGAAAAACATGGCAACTTTCTTCCAGAAAGAGCACCACCCCTGTAATCAGGTTGTGTGTGGTATTACAATTTAGCTCTATTTACTTCAATAGAACTGATCTGCAGTACCAGACCCAAAATGAGGACAAGAGTGGCACTGTTTCTGGAAGAAAGCGTCCATGTTTTTCTAATCCTGGATAACCTGTTTTAATACACAGTGAACTTTAAATACAGTCAGTAATCTCCAACTGTTTTGTGTCCACAGTGTGTAACTGCATGATCAGACTACGACTACGACTGTTGTCTGTTACTATGGAAACACATAGGTTAGCATAGAAGCTGTGGACACAAAACGGTAGGGAATTTTTTAACAGAGTTAATTAGAAAATTACTTTTAGTGAGCCAAAGTTTGCCATGTCTCATGTTAAAACCTTACAGTAGTCTCTGTTCACACTGCTGTTCTCAACAGAGTCTTGACTAGTGTAATGAACTCAGGAATGGGGAACTTTCAGCCCTCCAGCTGCTGCAAAACAACAGATCCCATTATTCCTGGACAGCCAAAGCTGAAAGGCCAAAGGTTTCCTATCCCTGGTTTAACTGATATTTTGTCCGGTCTAGACAATTCCTCTAAGCGAGGTCTCTAATGTTTTTTTTTTGTGAGATAGGAGGGAGAGGGCCAGTGACCTGCAACTTTATTTCTCCCAAAGTGGAATATTGAGGATTTTACCGTGACCAAATGACATCATGATAACATCCCATAGGACACTGCAAGAGTTATAAGGAGTCCATCCCATAATATTCCTACTATATTAGGGAATAGCCAGTCCCTGCTGTCTTCCCATTGGGGGCCCTTCATTTATAGCCCTTTAGTTGCAGTCACAGTGAATTACTGTATAGGGTTCACTGGGGAATTTAACCAGAAAAATAAATTTTGCATATTGAAGTCAGAACATATGTAAAATAGAAGCAGGAGTGTGTACAGGAGAAACGTATAGAGACTAAACGTAGAAAAGTCCTTGTATATACTGTAGCTGCTCTCTAGGAATAACTGAGCACTTTCTATAGTCTCACACATTGCTATATGTCTGATACAATAACAGAGAATATGATGAAAGTGTCCACTGGGAAATGTTCTATTATCCATCTATCTATTATTTATCTTCTATCTATCTATCTATCTATCTATCTATCTATCTATCTATCTATCTATCTATCTATTATCTATCTCCTATCTATCTATCTATCTATCTATCTATCTATCTATCTATCTATCTATCTACTGTATCTATCTATCTATCTATCTATCTATCTATCTCCTATCTATCTATCTATCTAGATAAGTATATTCCACGGCACACGTATATAAAGTTCCAAACGAAAAGTGTTTATTCCATCAAAGGTGGTAGTACAACATAGTGCAGCACAGCAAATTTAGAGTAGATGCGACGTTTCGACGGCCTCAACGCCGTCCTCCTCAAGCATACAATAGTGAACAACAGCATTTTCTTATATAACAGGTGCTTAATAAACAGTGAACAGTGATAGGCTCATTCAAGTGTCAATCATGATAAGGGTTTGTAAACAAACCAGATCTGTGAGTCCGTGATAGTGTCCGTGTAAGACCCCATGTGCAGTGAAATTACTGCTTGAAATCGGCGGCTTTCACCGTCTGTTAATACCATAATTGTATATAATACATAATGTTCAAGTATTCTGACTCAGTCGGCAGCGTCGGATCTTGACTTGTCAGGAGCGGACTTAGGACCAATCGCATGCTACGGAGCTTACAAACGATGTTTTCATTCATGAAAAAGGAAGGGAAAACCCTCCCCTAGGGGATGACCCCTGATGACGTATCTCAAGATTTGAGACCGCCCGCGGCTACTACTAATCTCCAAGCGTAAGTGGAAATATTCTGCGGCCAAATGGACATAAATATAAGTATGCGGTGACCCCGGTATCCACACTTCATAACTGACAGCCATGATTGGGAAATCCCCGGGTCTGCTCACCAGATCGCTCCAGATCATTTTTTCTTTTTCTGTCCGGCCATAGTAGTATGCCGCATCAATGTGAATATACTCCAGTTGTTAGAAACTTGGTTCCTCCTGGTCTCGCCCTGTTTAGTCAGATCCTCCGCCGCTATACAGATTACATCTATAAAGAAGAAGAAGAGACATAGGTAAATATCAACATAAAAATGTTAAAAAAATTTTATAATCAGGTGTTTATTGTTGTTCACCATGTTTTCAATCCCAGACTGTTCAGCATCCTCAGGCTGACAAGAGAGATCGGGCTCTAACCACATGTAAATTTAGACGTTTTGTACTCAACATTGAGGCCATCTGCTCCCAGGGCCTCGGTTTTATAGATCCATTGTAGTTCACGCTTTTTTAGTATTAATTGTCTATCGCCCCCTCTCTTAGGGCAGAACACCCTATCTACCACCATAAATTGTAGATCCCGTTCTGTATGTCCCATTTCGGCGAAATGTTTTGACACAGGAAGGTCCGTTTTTTTTATTCTAATGGTGTATCTATGTTGATTCATGCGAGTTTTTAGATCGTTGGTGGTTTCTCCTACATAGATTTTTTTACATGGGCACCATAGAATATAGACTACATAGTCCGAGTCACACGTAAGATAATGTTGTATTTTAAATTCCTTTAATGTTTTAGGATGTTTAAAAATGGGTCCCTTTGTCATATGTTTACAATTTTTGCATGATAAACAAGGATAAGAACCCAGTTTCTTGGAGGTCAAAAATGTTTGTGTCTGTCCATCGTATATCCTCACATCTGTTTTAACCAATTTGTCTTTTAGGTTCATTCCCCTTCTATAGGACATCAGAGGTGGATTCTGGAATTCAGGTATGTTCGTGTAGCCTTTTTTCATAATATCCCAATGTTTATTTATTATGAATGCTATTCGGGGAGAAAAATGATTATAAGTAGTTACAAACGGTATTCTCAGGGTTTTATTGGTATGTTCTTTTTTACCTAGTAAAGACTCTCTACTTGTACCTTGTATTTCAGTTTTACACTTGTATAATAAGTCTGAAGGGTATCCCCTATCTTCAAATTGTTGGACCATTCTATTCAAGGACTCCTCAAGATCATCCTCTTTCTGTATGATTCTGCGAGCTCATCTGGCTTTTGGGGAGAGATTTAAGCATTTTACCAGGGTGGCAGCTATTGTATTTGAGCATATTGTTGCAGTCAGTAGGTTTTACATATAACTTGCTAACCAACTTGTCATTCTCTCTAGATACAAAAGTGTCAAGATATTGTATACTACTGGTGTCACATGTCATAGAGAATTTTATTGTATCATCTATTGTATTCAGAAATTGAACAAAATCATTTAACTCAGTGGCGCCCCCTGTCCAAATCATGAATATGTCGTCTATGTAGCGCCACCACACCAGGGCATGCCTGAAGTGGTGGGCTACATAGATTTTGGTCTCTTCGAGGTGTGCCATAACGATGTTTGCAAAAGTGGGTGCCACATTGGCACCCATGGCCACACCCCTTTTCTGAAGGTAAATCTGACCATCAAAGCAAAAATAATTATTGTTTAGAACCAAGTGCAGTAGTCTCATAATGTAATCATTCTCCATTTCAGTTCTATTCTATCTATCTATCTATCTATCTATCTATCTATCTATCTATCTCCTATCTATCTATCTATCTATCTATCTATCTCCTATCTATCTCCTATCTATCTATCTATCTATCTATCTATCTATCTCTCTATCTATCTATTATCTATCTATCTATCTATCTATCTCTCTATCTATCTATTATCTATCTATCTATCTATCTATCTATCTATCTATCTATCTATCATCTATCTACCTATCTGTCTCCTATCTATCTATCTATCTATCTATCTATCTATCTATCACCTATCTATCTATCTATCTATCTATCTATCTATCTCCTATCTATCTATCTATCTATCTATCTATCTATCTATCTATCTATCTATCTATCTATCTTTCTATCTATCTCCTATCTATCTCCTATCTATCTATCTCCTATCTATCTATCTATCTATCTATCTATCTATCTATCTATCTATCTATCTCCTATCTATCTCCTATCTATTATCTATCTCCTCTATCTATCTATCTATCTATCTATCTATCTATCTATCTCCTATCTATCTATCTATCTCCTATCTATCTATCTATCTATCTATCTATCTATCTCCTCTATCTATCTATCTATCTATCTATCTATCTATCTATCTATCTTTCTATCTATCTCCTATCTATCTATCTATCTATCTATCTATCTATCTATCTATCTATTATCTATCTATCTATCTATCTATCTATCTATCTATTATCTATCTTTATATAAATTGGCATTTTATTAGATGAAATAAGGATTTGATCACTGACCAGCAAGAATCCTGTCTCTCTTGGACATGTTAGTTTTTCTTCAAAGAGGTAGTGCGGCGTTTCAAAATTATTCACTTAATAACACACATTACAAATTTATACAACTTTGTAATGTATGTTATGTTAGAGAATGGCCCCCTTACCCGTGTTCCCCCCCACCCACGCTAGACCCGGAAGTGTGATGCACTATACTGACCTGATTCGTGTCGACCCCCGTCCGCCGGACTGCTCCATACGTCCCTCATGCCGGCCCCCCTCTGCCGCGTCATCAGCTGCTCAGCCACAATTGGCTGAGCACAGTTATGGCATGAAGGATGGAGCGGTCCGGTATAAAATTTGCCAAATCGGCAGCATATCCAATCCTTATTTTCCCCACTGTATCTATCTTTACATCCATCCGCCATATCTTATATGTGACTATTCCTACTCTAATATTTCTTGTACATATACCCTCTTTATTCCAGGCTCAGCGGGATTCCCTATACTAGGCGGGAGGCGCAGGTATGCGGTCCATTCCTATAATTGTGCGCGCCATCTGCACGGAGTTTATTGAAATATCATGCTCGCTTCCACCCACCACAATCTGGCCTCCATACTATGCAAAACACCCACTGCCACTGGAAATTCTTTATTCTCTCGGAATTCACAGACAATATTTTCTCTGCATGTCTAACAACCATTTCAGAGCATCTATTGTTTGAACCGTACCGTTGTATGTGCACAGTTTGTGTTAATAAAGAGCTGAGGTTGTCGGTTTAGCAGAGCCCTGTGCGTCATTGAGAACAATGGATGCTGAAATTACAAATTCTCAGCTGGGAATTTAGACAGGACTGAAGATTAACCTACAGCATTATCTGGACCACTACTGAGAACAGAGACCGTTCTGACAAATCCAGCTCTGCTATATCTATGATTTACAGCCAGAAAATATGTATTGGCTAAAGATACCTTAAGGTGGAACTCCAGAGAATTTTTTTTAAATCATCTGGTTTTAGAAAGTTATATGGAATTGTAATTTACTTCTATTAAAAAAATCCAGTACTTATCAGCTGCTGTATGTCCTGCAAGTAGTAGTCTTTCCAGCCTGACACAGTTCTCTCTGCTGCCACCTTTGTCCATGTCAGGAATTGTCCAGAGCAGTAGAGGTTTTTCATGGGGCTTTGCTACTGCTCTGGGCAGTTCCTGACATGGACAGAGGTGGCAGCAGAGAGCACTGTGTCAGACTGGAAAGAATACACCACTCCTACTCCATACTTAACTCAGCAGCTCCAGCAGTTGGTCTACATTTTTTGGAGGAGTATGAGCAGATCCCCCAGACAGTGCAGTTGATCCCAAACGTGTTCAATGAGATTACAGTTGTTTGGGTCCAAGTGCCAAAGTTATGTCGAGAATTCATTGTTGTATTTCTCCATCCACTCCCTGGTGATCTAGGCCTCATGACATGAAGCATTGTCTTTTAGAAAGAGGACACTGTGGTTGGGGTACGGCTGCAGATGGTCAGCTAATAGATGTCCATCCAAGGATTGTAGTATGGTGACCAATGTCTCAGGGCTATACAGGAGAATGTTGTCCAGGCCTTGGCACCACCACCAGTATGTTAAGCCCCCTCAATGCCCCTTCTGGATATGGCTTCATCTACATGTAGACCGCCAACTGTATCGTCCAGCAGAAAACTTCACTTGACACTTATGACCTTCCGCCATATGTCTAATGTCAATTAACATTACTCAATGGTCTATGAAAGGTGCTGCTGTTTGTGATAATGTAAGGTAGTCCAGGGCACCCTTGGCTTTCCTCTTGGTTACAGTGGAAACTTTTCTTACTTAGAGATGATCGAACATTGAGAAATGTTAGGTTTAATCGAACTCGAACCTTCAGCATTTAATTCCCGATGCCTTCCCGTTCGTTGGGGAAGGTGGAGCAAGCCGAGTACCACCTGGAAAACAGGGATACAGCCTAGGTAATAGGCTGTATCCCTGTTTTCCAGGCGGTACTCGGGCTTGCTCCACCTTCCCCACGGAAAGGGAAGGCAGCGGGAATCAAATGCTGAAGTTTAAACAAAGCTAACATTTCTCAATGTTCGATCATCTCTAGCCTTACTTGCCCATTGTACTGCTGGTCCCGTGTGGGACATCATTGCTGAGTGTAGCACCCCACCTCCACACCCCCACAATCTGCCCAGAATAACAGACATTTAAGTCATCACTGGTGTTGAGCAAGCATGCTAGATCAAGCATAGATCTCAATGATTTTTCAGCCATTAGCTATATCTCTCTAAATAACCTCAAGGAATACTAATTTTCCTTGACGAGGGTTCATCATAAAGACGTGTGGAGACTTACAGGCCATTGCTGCTCCACTGGGAATTCTGGGAAGAAAGGATATGCAAAATAGCTCTCAGACCTCTTGGGCAAAGAGATGTTTCTTCAAATCAAGTCTAACTCTATCTAGGAGTCTTAGATTATTGACTGGGGATTTTATGCTAAGCCAAACAATCTCTCCAAAAGGAAAGATTTCCCATCTGCAGACAGCTGTTTTGGGGTTGCTGCCCCTCTTCAGGGCAGAGCAGGGTATTGGTTACCTAGTAAGAGGCCTATCGAAGGGACATCCAAGGGACGTGAGAGCTATTTTGTATATAATTTCTTCCCAGGATTCCCAGAAGAGCAGCAATGACCTGTAAGTCTCCACATGTCTTTGTGGCGTACTCACCTCAAGGAGAACTAGTATCCCTCTTACCCACGCCGATAGGCCTCTCACTAGCAAGCCAACTCGAGCATTTAAGCGCTCACTCAACACTAGGCATCACCGTTACCCACCGCTGCATTTTGAATTCAGAAACAAAAACATCCCTGCAGCTCAGAGGGTCAAGTTAGAACATGGCCCATGGTGGTGACCCCTATATTTTCGCTGTATGTGCTACTTCTTATTCCTTTGAAATCAAAATGAAAAATCAGGATGTTAAAAAGTACCAGGGAAACAAAACCCTGCCATAGATTGACCCACGGATACCTGGAGACTGGCCCACAGATGTGTACTCGGCACACTCCGCTCTATACATCACAATTGTATCCAAAATATGTGGAATAGAAAATACAAACAGATGGGAACCCACCACAATCTTACTTTTCTTTGGAATTGGGTTCCTTGGGCTCTCCTTAAAGGGGTATTCACATCTGGGATAATCATGCAATATCCAAAGTATTCACATGATAGGGCATAACTGAGCATGCATACCACAGCTCTATTCGTTCTCCATGGAGCTGGTAAGGAGAGCTAGATGCAGTTTGGGAGGGGTGCAAAGAGGATTGATAGCCCTTGGCACTTCAGGAGCTCAGAAATGTCTCTTTGACATTTTTCTATGTTCAGGAAGCACAGACACATATATGAAAGGTACCACGTGTCTCCTTACCCTATTTAATCTAACAGGGCCAGCAGTTTGGAACATGAATTTCTGCTGACTGATTCACTTACTAGGGTCAGCCTTACGCTCTACAGTACCCTGGGTTGTTCCAGTTCTTGGCACTAGCCCTATGATAAGATAAGAAAGAAAAAAAAATTACAAAAGTATATTTAACATTAAAAAAAAATAAAAATAAGAAAAAAATATAATAATAAATAACAATAGTATGCAGTCCCTCAGCCATAGGCCCAAAACTTATATACTGTCGCCCAATCTAAGAACCCCTATACAGTGCTTACATATGCTACTAACACTTAAAGGGGTTAAAAAAGAGTTTTTGCCGCTCTGGTGACTCTTTTCCATGTCACTGATCCACATGTATGGCCTGCTGCCTGGAGACTACATATCCCAGCATGCACTGCGTCTAATGTTGGAGTGCTAACTCCTAATTCCTGACCACTGGCACCTATACACACCTTTGCTCTGCACAAGAGTGATTTTTATTAATGTGGGCTTGATAAATGTAAAAAATGTCTTCCTGTATTAGTAAAAATACAGGAGGCCCATGAGCAGTATAGGCACTGAATGTGAGAAATGGCCAGTGGGCTTCTGACTAAGTGACCTCAGCTGTGGACCTGGTTTGCAAGCTCATAGTAAAAGCAAACCACGTCTTCTGTCTCTGAAGGGAGGGGGGAGACGGAGTGAACTCTGAGAGGAAGATTTTACATGTCCAGAGCAGTGAAAGGGCGCAGCATAGGTTATATATGTCTACTAGACATAGATATCCCCTTTAACCAGATATCCCCTTTAATAACTCAATGAAATCTTAATGTAGCACATTTCTACATTGCTCCACATTTAGTTTCTTAGTTGGTTGCATTGATCCAGAAGATTTTCCAGCAGTTTTTGAGATGCATTTGGATTCTCATTTTAGTCCAAGTAAATATTTTTTATTGGGTAATTGTGATCACTTCATTATTTTTTTTTTTTCACCACCAAATCTACCAAAACTATTAGAAGAGAAACTGAAGAAATCCGCTGGAAAATTCGACGTCCATTCTAGAATAGATTAAAAACCTGCATCTTGCCTCAAACCCAGCATGGATTTTTTTTTTTAATTGGTTAAAATCCAGTTGGTTACTATGGGCAAATCCCACCAGTTTTCGTTTGCTGGTGTCAGAAAGTTATTTAGATTTGTAAATTACTTCTATTAAAATAGCTGTATGTCCTGCAGGAAGTTGTGTATTCTTTCTAGTCTGACACAGTGCTCTCTGCTGCCACCTCTGTCCACCAAATCTTTATAACTTTCTGAAATCATTTGATTTTAAAGGGTTTATCCAGCGCTACAAAAACATGGCCACTTTTCTCCCTACTGTTGTCTCCAGTTCAGGTGCGGTTTGCAATTAAGCTCCATTTACTTCAATGGAACTGAGTTTCAAAACCCCACCCAAACTGGAGACAACAGCAGGGGGAAAGTGGCCATGTTTTTCTAGCGCTGGATAACCCCTTTAAATAATTTTGTTGTTGTTGTTGCAGTACCCCTTAAAGGGACCCTGTCACCCCCCGTGCCGGGGTGACAGGCTCCTGACCCCCCGTTAGAGACCCCTATAATCACGTGATCCCACCAGGTCCCGCTTCTGGAGATGGTCGGGTCACGGAGATATCGGCGCCCGAAGCCCGGCGCGCGCGCTCCTCAGATGAGTCCAACGCTCATAGAGAATGACGGAGCGCTGGACTCTCCTGTCATTCTCTATGAGTGTTGGACTCATATGAAGAGTGCGCGCGCCGGGCTTCGGGCGCCGATATCTCCGTGACCCGACCATCTCCAGAAGCGGGACCTGGCGGGATCACGTGAGTATAGGGGTCTCTAACGGGGGGTCAGGAGCCTGTCACCCCGGCATCGGGGGTGACAGGTCCTCTTTTAATGTTTACCAATTTCCCAAGAAGAAGGAGTTTTTAATACAAACATAAGCAGCTTTATACACAGCGGTCATTCAGTAACAAGTGTGATGTCACTTAATTTGCTAATTCCTTCATTTTTATCATTCGAAAACTAACGGAATTTTCTGGAAGCGGCGTCGCACACGGCCTCCCCCCGCCTGCAGGAAATTAGATGTAATTACTTATATTATAGGATCCTATAAAGTTTAACGTCTTGATTTGAAACATTTCGAGGAAGTTTCCTTTCCCCGTAAACAATCTCTGGCCCCGCAGATGACCATTAACGCTGCAGATCGACATAAAAAAAAAAAACATTTTACAGATTTTTTTTCTTCTTTACGTTATACGGAGCACCTGGAGGTCATTAGGCAAATAGAAAAGGAAAAGAAAGACAATCAAAGAGGTGTAAGAGAGCGGCAACAAGAGGACTCTGTTCAGACCTTCCGCTTCCTGCCCCACCACTATCTCCCAACTATGGGGAATTCCTCCTGCTCTGAGAGTAGCCTCTGTGCTCCCGCCGCTCACCTGCACACTTCAAGGAGCACCAAAATGTCTCGTAAAATATAATACCTCACTGTTACACCCAGCCGATACGTTCCTGACCGCAGCCAGGACTTTATGTTTTCTTCTATAATTATTAGATAAGAACGGCTCTTTTTTTATTCATATATTTACTGTGGCTATGTTCACACAATGTATATTTTAATAAAACCACGGCCGTTGTACATTACAGTACATTACGGATTATTATGAAAATATACATTACCTTGCTGTCTATGGAATCCTGGCCGGAGCGTATACACATAGGGGGACATTTATTAAGTACGGCGTTTTTTACGCCGGACTTAAAAATGTCCCCGCATCTCCAGCGCTACGGGGATTTATGTAGAGGCGGACTGCCTCTACATAAATCCCGTGCGCTCTGGTGCGCACCGCCGAAAACCTACGCCAGCTGAAGACTGGAGTAGGTTTTCGGCGTATCTTTTGGCGGAACGGATGGTGAATCGTGCGGACTCTGAGTCCGCGCCCTCCGTTCCGCCCCCTTCACACCCCCTCCCCGCCCCCGGCGTACTCGGCGGAAAGTGCCGATTTGCAAATATTTTTTTCGCAAATCAGCCATTTGCAAATAAAGTAATGCGCAAATCGTCACTTTCCGCCGAAAATCATCCGTACGCCGGATGATACATGTCCATAGTATATGCTTCGTCTGGGATCCCTTGTGGTGCCGCAAACACCTGACATGTCAGTTTTCTGCGGCCGCTATTCAGTGAATAGCGGCCGCAGAAAACCCTGTTAGTGCTGTGGGGAGTTATGATGCAGGCGCGCACGGATGCACCTGCATCAGAACTCTGCGGCGCTAAAGATCATGTGGCTGGTACTGCAGTACTGGCTGGGATGATCTTTTCAGAGACCGGCAGTTCCGTGTCCCGGCCAGGTCATGGAACGGCCTGTCTCATACGTAATGTGAACATAACTGTACACTATATTTATGCTGCGTTTACACGAAACGATAATTGGGCCGATCGTACGATTAAGGATGTCGGAGTAACATTTTTATTTTCATAACGATCAGCGTTTAGACGGTATGATATATCGTATGGAAAAATCGTTTTGCGATCGTGCGCCCGCAGCCCGGCCCGCCCGTAGCCCGGCCCCCCGCTCGCAGCCCGGCCCCCTCTCGGAGCACGGCCCCCCGCTCGCAGCCCGGCCCCCAGCTCGCAGCCCGGCCCCCCCCTCGCAGCCCGGCCCTCCGTTCACAGCCCGGTCCCCCGCTCATCCGCAGCCCGGCCCCGATCGCCACCCCCACCGCCCCGATCGCCACCCCCGCCAGCGCTCTGATCGCACTGATTAGCTGAAGAGGAGCCGTTTGAAATTCCCGGCTCCTCTCTTCAGCCAATCAGTGCACTGAAAAGGGGAGCCGGGGATGTCGGAAGACCTGCTACGCGGAGCAGGTAACGTATGCTCGCGACGGGGGCGACCGAAGCGGCGGTGGCGAGGGGGGCGATCGGAGCGGCGGCGGGGGGGGGGGCTATCGGAGCGGCGGCGGGGGTGGCGATCGAGCCAGCGCAGGGGGCTGTGGATGAGCGAGGGGCGGCGGGCGGCCGGACTATTGCGCGACGACTGTTTACACGGAACAATCGGCGAATTTTTTGCAAATGACGATTTGATAACATGTTGAAAGATCAAAATGACGATTTCTCGTTCGTCGTTTGATCCTTCGCTGCGTTTACACGTACGATTATCGTTCGAATTCGCACGATAATCGTTACGTGTAAACGCAGCATTACTAAATGTTATATATCTGATGCACTGACTATAATTATATCACCTGCGAAATACTGAAGAAATCCTCAAAACACACCCACTGACAGCAGCTGCCTTTTTTTGCAGTGATGTCGAGGATGAGAAACCTGCTGCAGAGTGAAACATATAGGGGGAGATTTATCAAACATGGTGTAAAGTGAAATTGGCCCAGTTGCCCCTAGCAACCAATCAGATTCCACCTTTCATTCCTCACAGGGTATTTGTAAAATGAAAGGTGGAATCTGATTGGTTGCTAGGGGCAACTGAGACAATTCTACTTTATACCACTTTGATAAATCTCCCCCATTGTCTTTAGTGATGAATCCAGGTTCAGTTTGTGATCCACTGAGGCTTGGTTTGTTGTAGTGTGGAGCCAAATGGTGTGGGCTTCAATCTTAACTGTGCTCTGGAAGGCACACTACCCCCTGCTAGTGTGATGATATGGAGAACACACTGCCCCCTGCTGGTGTGATGATATGTGGAGGACACACTGCCCCCTACTGGTGTGATGATGTGTGGAGAACACACTACCCCATACATCATTATTACATCACGCATACATCATCATTACATCACACATATATCATTGTTTCATCACACATACATCATCATTAAATCACTCATATACAGTGGTACCTAGGTTTAAGAGTAACTTGGTTTAAGAGCTTACAGTTTTTCAAAACTGTGATTTGGTTTAAGAGCATTGCTTTGGTTTAAGAGCTCCCTGTACTGGGTGGGAGGGGGAGTGGAGGAGGGGCATGGCCTGCATAGCGGGGTCTACAGCCCTGTACTCTGACCCAGGAAGTCTCCCTCACCTTCCAAATCATAGCAGATCCACTTCAGGCTGGGGCTTTCATCAGGGGACAGGACGGTGGAGGTAATATCTCCATAGCTGTAACCCCTCTCTCCCCGGACAGAGAGTGCTGCATGTATGTGCCCACATCTGCCCTGCTCATTCCCTCATGCTCCCTACAGTCTCTGTCAGCCCTTGTTTCCCATCCTCTCCATTACTGTACAGTAACTTATAATATCACAGATTCTGCTGTTTCTGAATTTTTGTTTCATCTGTTACATGTTATTCAGAATAATAAATCATTATTTTGGGGTGTGGAACCAATTGTCTGCATATCAGATTTCTTATGGGAAAATTTGCTTTGGTGTAAGAGTAGATTTGTGTTACAAGCGCAGTCCCGAAAAGAATTATGCTCGTAATCCAAGTCACCACTGTATTATCATCACATTACACATAGAAAGTGTCATTCAATTCAGTTCCTTGGAGCGTTATTTATTTTTTTGTCACTGAGTGTATATTATATTATATATTTCTATTATTCTTTATTCAATTAACGTGTATAAAGAGTGACTGGAATTTATAGAAAATTAGATACATTTCCTTTTACTTAAGAAAGGTTTTTTTTAAATCTAAACCAAAGGGCAAAAGAAAAAAAGTTAGAAAAATAATCTGTAAGTTTGGTGACATCGGATATCATGGAGTCACATAATGGAATTTTAGGAAAACAGAAAAATTCAATTGCCAAAATTCTTGGAAGTCGCATAGTGACGAGTCTGTAGGCAGACAGGAAGCTGGAACATGGGAGATAGCAAAGAGGATAACTGAGAGAAAGCGTCTTTCCCCATACACCGGGGGCACCCTGGCCAGGATGTGTATATACACAGTATATATATATATATATATATATATATATATATATATATTTATTTATTTATACAGCGGTTACACTAAAGCTGGTGTACAGGGCAGAACTGGGTTACACAGAATAGTGAGTTTAGCTCTGGAGTATAAGGGTACTATTAGACGGGCCAATAGGGGCCCGATAATAAATGTAAACGAGCACCGATCCGCTAGATTCAGGGTTCAGGGCTCCTCCTGCTCCTCTTCTCCCCGGGTCCTGCGCGCTGCAGTTTCAGAGCGGTCTGTCTTAGCTGACAGGCCACTCAGCCAATCACTGGCCGCGGCGGTCCTGGCCTGTGATTGGCTGAGAAGCCATCAGCTAAGACAGGCCGCTGTGAAGCTGCAGCACGCGGGACCCGGGGAGAAGAGGAGCAGGAGGAGCCCTGGACCATGGATAGGTAATGTATTCTTTTGCAAATCGTTAGCCGCCGGCCGTACACCGTTATTACACGTAGTGATGCGCGGTCGGTGCCCGACAATTATAGGTGTGAACCTATATCAACGATCAGCCGATGACAACAATCATCGGCTGATCGTTGTGTTTTTTACATGGAATGATAATCGGCCGGATAGGGCCGATTCAGCCGATTATCGTTCCGCGTAATAGTACCCTAACACAGAATAAAACTCAGGATCAGTAATGTAATAATGTATTTACACAATGACCCCACCAGCACAATAGTGAGTGCAGCTCTGGAGTATAATACAGGATGTAACTCAGGATCAGTACAGGATCAGTAATGTAACGTATGTGCACAGTGACCCCACCAGCAGAATAGTGAGTGCAGCTCTGGAGTATAATATAGGATGTAACTCAGGATCAGTACAGGATAAGTAATGTAATGTATGTACACAGTGACCCCACCAGCAGAATAGTGACTGCAGCTCTGGAGTATAATACAGGATGTAACTCAGGATCAGTACAGGACCAGTAATATACAGTGAAACCTTGGATTACGAGTATAATTCACTTCGGGAATGTGTTTGTAATCCAAATCTCTTCAATATCAAAGCAATTTTTCCCCAAATAATTGAAATGCAGATGATTCATTTCACAATCCAACAATAAGGTACATAAGGTGTTCTCTACCAATAGAGAACACTCTGTATCAGTAAAGAAAAGGTTATTCAGTTAACTTTCTCTTCACACATAACTTCCCCTGCTGGTGCTGGTACTACTGCCATCTGCCTGGAGCAGCTATTGGTGAAGGGGTTAATTCAGGTATCAGAGGGAAGCAGCGGTAACATAGACAGTAACCCGGGGGGACAGACGGAAGGCATCTGATCACCGGCAGGGTACATCAGGTAGCAGCGGGTTAAAAATGAGAGGCTTTCTAACCACTACAGTATCAGGATGGGGACACAGGGGACTCGTAATAAGAAATCTTGCTTATTTAAGTGATGTATTCTTTCCAGTCTGACACGAGTCTCAGGTCTCTGCTCTGGGTGTAACTGGCTTGTAGAACCTTCCTACAAAGCTGAGCGCTTGTCAGTAGAGAGTGGCCTGCTGGCACTGTGCTCTACTGCAGCTCCAGTCTTGGATTATCCGTCCCTTTCTCTAAGGAGGTCGGCTGTCCTGTTTTAGCAGTAAAACCCTCAGCGTAGGCAAGGGGGAAAGACTCCCTTGTCTCCGGTGTCCCTAGGGGTCTAGTCTAGTGACCTATAGTGGTTGGGTAACTAGTGCAGAAACAACTATATACACGTCCTGTCTGGTCCTGTAGCCAGGCACTAACTGACTAAAGCAAAAAGTTACTATAAAGGGAAGTAAATGTGTAGCTAGACCTAGTGTTAGCTGCAGCTGTGCTGTGTGACAGTGACATCTAGTGGTTGGAGTAAGGAACAGCGGCCTCCTGTCCTAACCTGTGACACTAGAGAGATACACTTTTACCAAGGTGTAAGAAAAAAAAAAAACTCGTAGTGGGACACTACATATACAGCAGGATGATGAAGGTAAGAGACATATCTTGACTCTCAGCACCCTGTGCGCACTAGAGAAATATAGATTCATGTAACTTGCTGATAGTTCCCCTTGGTAAAACTTGAAAAGCAATAAAATAAGAAGACCGCCCCTCTGTGATGTTTCTGCCATTTGGAAAGTGACATTTAGCTGTGATATAAGGAAATGTAAACAGGAAGCTCTGTGGAAAGTGATACAGAGCGCGGATTAGATGTCCAGGGTTTTCAGGCGCGGTATCTGACACGGCCGAGACTCAGCCAGATAGCGGGCTCATTAGTCTTCTGTCCTTCAAAGGAGGAGACAGCAAAAGGTCTTACCCCTTATCTCTCTGGAAACTAATGCGAGGTCTTCAAGGAACAATAGAGAAGCTAATTATAACTGCAGACAACTGCAGACAATGTCGGAGACTTGTTTATTACGTATCTGACATAGTCGCAGAGATTGTGGCCCTTAAAGGGAACATACACTTATTATTCCATAAGTGTTTCCGTCAATGTCCTTCATTTGGCTGTGGGGTATTGCAGCAAATTGCAGTGGGTGGAGCTGAATTGTAATACCACACACAACCTGAGGACAGGGGTGGCACTGTTTTTGGATGAAAATAGCTATATTGTCCAACTCCTGGATGACTCCTCTAATAATATATTGTTAATAATATATTTGTTATGGATAGGGTATATAAAGCTAAGATAAGAATACCCCCTTCGGGCACCTTCAGGACTTTTCTGACAGGTCTCTATTCTGAACCTCTGGCTAGAATACATACATCGGGTTTCCTGTCGGAGCCCTTTCCCCTCCAGAGAGGCACACGGCAGGGGTGCCCTTTGTCACCCCTGTTGTTCAACTTATCATTAGAACCCTTCTTACGGTTATTCAGATTTTTTATTTACTTCTATTTAAAAATCTCAAGTTTTCCAGTACTTATCAGCTGCTGTATGTCCTGCAGGAAGTGGTGTATTCTTTCCAGTGCTCTCTGCTTCCACCTCTGTCCATGTCAGGAACTGTCCAGAGTAGTAACATATCCATAGAAAACCTCTCCTGCTCTGGACAGTTCCTGACATGGACAGAGGTGGCAGCAGAGAGCACTGTGTCAGACTAGAAAGAATACACCACTTCCTGCAGGACATACAGCAGCTGATAAGTACTGGAAGACTGGGGATTTTTAAATAGAAGCAATATACAAATCTATATAACTTTCTGACACCAGTTGATTTAAAAGCAGTAACTCTGGGTTCCGACTATAATGATTTATGTGTGTGGCAGTCGCAGGTTATTACTATCTATAACATCATAGTATTACCTTCCATTCTCTGACAAACACAAATCGGTTATACTGAATATCTGAGAAACTTTCTTTTAATAACTTATTAAGGAGACACATATAAGGAGGGGACCTGGGAGCTGGAAATAACTTTATGGTCACTAAAATATTCACATCCACAAACCACAGCATAAATACTTGCATTGCTTCAGAGATCTACAGTCTTAAAGGGGACACGTCGCCTTAATATGAAGTAAACATGGTGGGGTGTACAGATCCTCTAGAGACAGTGTCGGGGATACCAAATCTTTGCTGTTACCATGTAAATGTCATGTATGAGGACGTCCACAGGAGGGGGGAACTCCGCTACTTGTCACATGATGCTGTCTAGCCAATCACAGTTACAGTGTAACTGCAGAGCAGCTCTCGTTCACTTCAATGGGAGTTTCTCTGCAGTTACTCAGCATTACCACTACAATGTGTAAGGCCAAGGCTTCCAACTCCTGTATGTTGTTTATTTCAGGTGCCGGCGGATCGACTGATGATGACCGATCCTGCGGACACACCATCAACAATTTTTGACTGGAAAACCCCTCTAACACTAGGAAGTACTAGGGTAGCCCCTGCTGCTGATAAATATCATTTGCACAGTACATATATATTAGCAAAAAAAAAAAAGTGTGGCTTTTAAAAAGTGGAGAACATTTAGCAAGAAGAGGATGAGACATATTAGCATATTATTATTATTATTATTATTATTATTATTATTATTATTATTATTATTATTATAAATGTTCACAGCTTTACTCATTTCAGTGTGTGGCACATAGGCAGTCATAGATGAAAAAAATTATTAAAGGGAGAGGGAAAAAATGCTTTTAAATCAACTGGTGTTAAAAAGTTATACAGAATTTCAATTTACTTCTATTACAAAAGCTCCTTCTTCCAGTACTTATCAGCTTCTGTATGTCCTGCAGGAAGTGTTCTCTCCAGTCTGACACAGTGCTCTCTGCTGCCACCTCTGTCCATGTCAGGAACTGTCCAGAGCAGTAGCAAATCCTCATAGAAAACCTCTCCTGCTCTGGACAGTTTCTGACATGGACAGAGGTGGCAGCAGAGAACACTGTGTCAGACTGGAAAGAATACACCACTTCCTGCAGGACATACAACAGCTGATAGGTATTGGAAGACAAGAAAAGTAATTTACGAATATGTATAGTTTTGTGATACCAGTGGATTAGAAAACATTCTTTTTCTCTGGAGTAACCCTTTAAAGGGGTACTCCGACATCATGGAAAAATAAACATGCTACAGAAGCATATCACATTTCTTAATTTAAAAAATTACAGTAATTAGTTTTGGAGTCTTAGTTTTGTACTTCTTGGTTCAGTACCAGAATGCATTGCTTTCCCTCAGTTCTCCACCACAGTCCTTCCACCCTGCCTGCACTACAGCACTCTTCCCCACTGCAGAATTGTCTTATTTCATTGCAGACTATTGCACAATTATGAGCACCTGCTGCATCACTCCCAGTCTTCTCTTTCTGTAGCATCATTCATTACAAGGCAGAATGATGTAATCACATCTCACTCTCCCTAAATATCCTAATAAAGATATATATGTATATAACAGGGAGATAGAGATGTTGGCTATAGGGGCCGGTCAGAGATGGAGACATCACTCGGAGGTGGCACTAAAGCTCAGATCAAGCCACGCCCCCTGTGACACCAGAGGATGATGTGTTGTCTATGTCTATGGAATACTATATACAGTGGGGCCTTGGATTAGGAGCATAATTCGTTCCGGGACTGCGCTTGTAATCCAAATCCACTCTTAAACCAAAGCAAATTTTCCTATAAGAAATCACTGATATGCAGGAAAATTGGCTCCACACCCCAAATAACATGTAAAACAAATGAAACAAACATTCAGAAACAGCAGAATATGTGATATTATACGTTACTGTACAGTATAGCAATCAGCATGTGGTGTATAATATATAGTAACTGCATAACCCTGATAAAACAGTAACAGTTTGTAGATGCAGTAGCGTAGTACAACAGGCTAGAATAGAGAAGCAGGGCTGCTGTCAGAGGTCTGTGTGGTCACATGACAGCAATGGAGAAGGGGGGTGTGTTCAGTCTGGACCAATCAGGAAATGAGAATCACAAAGCTGTGCAGGAGGACAGTGACAGAAATGTTATATACAGCAGTGTGAATGACTGAGTGTAAGTGCAGGCAGATTATAGCACCAGTGTGTATAGCTGAGTGTAAGTGCAGGCAGATTATAGCACCAGTGTGTATTGCTGAGTATGAGTGCAGACACATTATAGCAGGAATGGTGAAGATGGGAAACACAAGGGCTGACAGAGACTGCAGGGAGCATGAAGGGATGAGCAGGACAGATGTGGGCACATACATGCAGCGCTCTCTGTACGGGGAGAGAGGGGTTACAGCTATGGAGAGATTACCTCCACAGTCCTGTCCCCTGATGTAAGCCCCAGTCTAAAGTGGATCTGCTATGATTTGGAAGGTGAGGGAGACTTCCTGGGTCAGAGTACAGTGCTGTAGACCCCGCTATGTAGTCCATGCCCCTCTCCAGTCGCCCACTCTCCCAGTACAGGGAGCTCTTAAACCAAAGCAATGCTCTTAAACCAAGTTACAATTTTGAAAACTGAACTGTACCACTATATACATGGAAAGGTTTCTATCGTGCTCAGGATCAGTGATCCTGTATGTGCAGGTCATCTAACGCGCTAAACATTCGAGACTAAGATAAATCAAAGCAGAAAAAAATTGCCAAAAATGTTTGTTTAGGATCGAAACACCATGAGGTCCAATAAAGGTTGATACCTCTAATTTGAAGGTAAATCACAGAATTTCTTTAGTAATGGTGTCCAGAAAATTCTGAAAGAAGAATTCTGGGAGAGGCTGAATCTTATAACCTGGGAAACAATAGGAATGGTCATTAGTTATAGTTAAAGATATACAGGATATCCCAATTTTCATATATCCTATCCGAGTTAGTGTTATTCCGACATGTAAACCAAAGATCCATTTGTTTTATATGTCTGTAATCCTCTACCATGTCCCCTCATTACGTCTTGGTCAACAATTGTTAAGTACTATTATTCCCAGAGTGCATTGCTTACCCTCAGCTCCCCACAGCCCTCCCACCCTACTCACTCCCCTCCCACAGCACTGCTACAAGTTTCCTTCCCAGAACAGCTGCAGGTCATTGCTCTACACAGCAGACTATCTCTCCACAGAGCATGTTTGTATTCATTATATGTGTATATGAGAGGGCGATGGTAATATGGAGTGTAGGGGCTGGTCAGAGGTGATATCACCCAAGGCACGGGACTACAGATCGCAGAGCATGCCTACGATAGAAGCTCAGGCAATATGGCTGCCCCAGCTGCAGGGAGACCAACAATCTTGGCCACTGTAGACAATGAACCAAGCTGTACAGCACACATGCGACAGGAGACTTGGCACTCTTTCTCGCCATCATAGGAGGTTCCAATACCCCCCCTCCCCCCTATGATTGGCCAGTGATTGGTTGAGACAGACGGTCCTGTTGGAAACTTGAAGAAGAGAGGAGTAGCAGGTGAATGGATGGCTATCAATGATTAAGCACCAGATTTAACCCTTAAAATCCCTTGATAACGTATCTTGTGGATAGGCCATCAATCTATTTCACCAGGAAAGTTCCTTTAAAGGACAAAACTATTTTTTAATATGTTACTACTTATGGAAAGTTAGGCACATTTCAAATGTACATTAATTATAGGAAATGCACATATAGGGCTATTTCCCTTAATTTGGTAGATCAGGGAGACTTCAGATTCTCTAAAAAAAGTGACGTCACGAACCGGGGGTGTAATTACAATTGAGTGTCCAGCAGGGGCGCACTATATATAGAAGTCAATGAGTACCATTGACTTCTATATAGAGTGCTCCCCTGCTGGACACTCCATTGGAATTACAATGGATGTATATGTAAATGTAATATACAGTGTTTTTGATTGAATACATTTATGAAATACTTTGGGGAGCAAGTATCCTTGATCCCCAAAGTATTCCATAAATGTAATCAATCAGTACATTTGGATATCACAGTAAGCCCACCAATCCGCCACCGCCCGCCCGCCCGCCCGCCCGCCGCCGCTGCTCTGGAGTAAACTGAACTACTACTCCCATCACCTGCTCATAGCATGAGCAGGTGTTGGGAGGTGTAGTAGCTTTGTTATCACAATGAGATCTTTTGCTCCCCAAAGTATTTCATAAATGTATTCAATCAAAAACATTGTATATTACATTTACATACACATCCATTGTAATTCCAATGGAGTGTCCAGCAGGAGCGCACTCTATATAGAAGTCAATGGTACTCATTAAATTCTATATATAGTGCGCCCCTGCTGGACAATCCATTGTAATTACACCCCCGGTTCGTGACGTCACGGTATTTCAGAGAATCAGAAGTCTCCCTGATCTAATAAATTAAGGGAAATAGCCCTATATGTGCATTTCCCATAATTAATGTACATTAGAAATTGGTCTAACTTTCCGTAAGTAATAACATATTAAAAAATAGTTTTGACCGGACTTCTCCTTTAATAAAATTATACCTGTAAAAAAAAAAAAAAGTTTTGATTGGTTGGTGTAACCGGTTGCTTTTGATAATAGTCTGAGAAGGCTATAACCACACAGATTTATAGAAAAATAAGACATTTATTACAGAAAACAATACTTAGCTGCAGTTACAGATGGTACAGATGCATAGATGTTCCTTCCACAATGAAATGGGGAGCCCCATTGTATATTATGGACTAATATACACCCATTTTGCTCGATGACAGGGTGCTGGGCACCTTCCATCCATGGTCCCAGCTGAGGCTGACTAGAAGCTACATAGCCCCGATCTTTATAGTAAGTTTGGGTGGGGGGTGATGTGCTTCCAGAAATGTCTATGTAGACCACTGATGACCATGAATGGAAGTTTCCCAGGCCTTGTACATGTTTATCAAGCACAATGTGGTTGTACAATTTCAGCTACATGCATTTGGGCAATAACAACAACTGTGTCCTCCAATGTTGACACTACTGGGGAGGTTTATGGCCGAACAGTTGACATAACAATACATCTACCTATTCCCATGCACATAGCTAAATACAAACCAATCCCACTTACACAGCCAGCTAAGATAGATAGATAGATAGATAGATAGATACAAATAAGACATGAAAACACTACATTCCTTCCTATCACACGAATAAGACACTTTAACAATCTGAAATAAACCCATCCGGTTACACTCCACCCCTTGTCTTATTGATGTGATTTAAGGAAGTTACAAAACATTATTTGTGATGTCATAGATTTGGTATCATCCTCATTTGAACATGTAATTATTCACATACTATTCTCTTCATTTTATACTTCACCTCCTGTTTCTAAACCTTTGTGTAATACACTAAACTTGAGACCATGACAAGTACATATCAGTAAGGACACTTCCCACCCCTTGGTCCATAATGGACATGAGGTTGCTGTAGGACAAATAGTGTATTTCACTATTTCTTATCTGTCTATCACAGAAATTACCTCGGCACTGACTGAACTAAAAACCCAAACTGGAAAAGACTGGTGTGCTGGATTATCAGTCATAGCAATGAAAAAATTCCTCTTTAGTTCGTAAATGTCTCTCTTTATAGATGTCTTTGCAAGTTGATTGGTCTGTCTCAGTCCTTCCCCCTCCTCTCTCTCAGGTCAGGGGGGTTGCAGATATGGCTGGAGGTGCAGACTCTAGAGCCCCTTTCTGTGGCAGTGCTGTGCCGGGTGAGGGTCATCTTTCTCCATCATCTTGGCACCTCGGCAGACAGTCATCTCAGGTTGTCGCCTCTTCAGGCTCATCTGCTCTCCACTTTGCTGAAGATGGAGTTAGAGACAGACCATAGCAGATAACAAACATTCAAGCTGTATGGGGTGGGCTCAGCAACTCAGTCTCAGTCACACAAGAGCAGAATATCATGACTTGCAGCGTCCTTGATGGCTCTTGTATCTCTTTATACTGTTTGTTCTTCACCACCCCTTCATTAAATGAATGAAACAAAAGTAACAAATGTCACACTCTAATTTTGTCAATCCAACACCTTCCTCTAGTAACATTGCCCAGTCAGCACCTGAGGATTTCTGTTATAGAACAAACAAGACAAACACACATTGTCCTCCTATATGTCTCTAATCATTCTACCCTTATTGCTAAATACTCTAAGGCTCTCAGGTATCTCATTAATATCATGTACATATTTCTATTCTAGCAAGAGGGAGTATAAAACATGTCAACTTTCCTTTACCATCTGTAAAATTTGATTCAATTTAGTACATTACATTTTTTTATCTGTCATATAACCCCAACATACAACTCATAGAACTCTACATCAGTCTGAGCCATCCATACATACAGGTAATACAACTATACATACAGCTCATAGAATGATCTAAATAGATCACTCTATTGCTTTCAGCTGAGTTCAAAATCGCTGGGCAAACGTTTAGAAACATATAACATATGGCAGTACAGACAAACAATAGACATACATGGGCCCATTCACAACAGTCTCACAGGAAGCGCAAAGTCACTTCCAAAAAAACAAAACAAAAACAAAAGAGTTCTTATCAACTCTAACTGGAGCTCCAAACAAAAACCAAAAACCTAAATGTGCATTTTTGTTCAGTCTGGTGACTCACTGAACTACTATCCCCAGTATAACCAAACAACACATGTGGGTAGTACTACAAAAAAGAACATTAAGTTTTACTCTGGCCAGGACTCAACAGGTGATACCAAACCTGGCTTCTCTGCTAGAATGGCCACTTACTCCTGCAAACAAACAAATCATTAGTTGTAATTAGGGGAAGAAAAAACATAAGCAGGGGGTGTCTCTTCACTTCTGTTCTTCTCTCAACAGCTGCAGAATACAAAACAATAAGGAAAACACAACATGTACACAATACAAAAGTACTGACATTTGGCCAATTTGTTACCACGTGGATTTAAATTAATGTTAAAGGATATCCATTACATCCCAGGTTATACACATACTATATATAGCAATACTCCAAGAACCTGCAGATAAAACACAGACATATTAGTTATATCATTGATTAAATAATCCCATGAATTCCTCATGTTCCATCAGACTAACCTTTATCTGACTGGTCCACATACAGAAAATACAAAGGCTAATAAAACAATGGACAGAGTACAACACTTTGTACAGAGATTAAGTCTATAAATGTCACCACCAGATAGCCATCAACTTTCCTTCAAATGACAGAGTCCCCAACTGATATATTTCTAGCCAATATATTCATGATCTTCATTAGTTTCAAATGTGAATATCTAGTAATATTAGACTTGTTGTCAAAACTCCACCAACTCCATGCTACTACTATAAGCCATAGATCAGCTTCAGGGGCTGAACACAGACTGTTACCTGACAAGCTGCTGCTCACTCTGCTCTCCTAGATACAGAGAGAAAAAACTTTTCTGCAGTGCAAATACACATGCAACGTCATATACGAACCATTACAGCACAAATATACAAGCCGTCATTTAAGGCTGGAAGTTACACTTTTCACTATCACACTGTTACCTTTTACACATTCGTCGTTCCAATACGGGTAATACAATAACATCCATTCTTACCTGCCAATAACACACAACTTCTACTCATCCTCTTTGCAAACACATTACTACAGGTTTCACATCTTTCAAACTCTTAACATGATTTATTTCAAACCTATAAACCAACACACTGCTACCACTCATTGGCCAAAACCTGGTGAGGAGCCTGCTCCCACCCTACAATCTCCACATCCATGAAGCCCACTTGCTTCACTTCTTTTTCTTGCATGTCTCTCTCAATTCGCGCCAGCAGACAGATCCATCCCACATCTGCTGCGGTCTTCTGCCATTCAAGAGACATAACAAGGCACCACCAGCCGACTGGGATCTGTCAGCTGAAATGGTGTCACCACCTCGAGTGCTGGGTGCCCAGGGTCGCGAACTATACACCCACCAGGGGACTGGACTCGCTTTGTCATCTACCCCACAACTACACATCTCAGCTAACACATACATTATATTTCTATTATATAGTTATAGCAATTCCTGGACTATTATCCCACTTCTGACACCATTATGTAACCGGTTGCTTTTGATAATAGTCTGAGAAGGCTATAACCACACAGATTTATAGAAAAATAAGACATTTATTACAGAAAACAATACTTAGCTGCAGTTACAGATGGTACAGATGCATAGATGTTCCTTCCACAATGAAATGGGGAGCCCCATTGTATATTATGGACTAATATACACCCATTTTGCTCGATGACAGGGTGCTGGGCACCTTCCATCCATGGTCCCAGCTGAGGCTGACTAGAAGCTACATAGCCCCGATCTTTATAGTAAGTTTGGGTGGGGGGTGATGTGCTTCCAGAAATGTCTATGTAGACCACTGATGACCATGAATGGAAGTTTCCCAGGCCTTGTACATGTTTATCAAGCACAATGTGGTTGTACAATTTCAGCTACATGCATTTGGGCAATAACAACAACTGTGTCCTCCAATGTTGACACTACTGGGGAGGTTTATGGCCGAACAGTTGACATAACAATACATCTACCTATTCCCATGCACATAGCTAAATACAAACCAATCCCACTTACACAGCCAGCTAAGATAGATAGATAGATAGATAGATAGATACAAATAAGACATGAAAACACTACATTCCTTCCTATCACACGAATAAGACACTTTAACAATCTGAAATAAACCCATCCGGTTACAGTTGGGTTGGGACTTTACAGCTGAGATCCCCACTTTCCAGCTGTCAGTCATCTCTGTCCAGACAGCCACACAGTGGAGCTGCCAGACAGGGGTGGCTGAGAGCCAGGAGTGAAATTTACTACCTCACACTTCTTCTTCCAGCTCCTTCTCCGGGTCAACTGATCAAAATGTGTGATACGTCCATGTGGCATGTCAAAAGTTTTTGTTTGTTTGTTTTATGTTTTTTTTTATGTATGACAGTGCCCATTTAAACAGGACAATTTGAGGATGTTCTTAAAGCGAATGTAGCATCAGGTACATCGCTGCTTTACCTTGATCAATCGGTGCCAGGGAGGGGATGACGGTGGCGCGGTCCTTTTTTTGAAATGCCGCCTGGTTCCAGCACTCGGTGCCAGTCTTTTCCCAACCACCGGCCCGGAGCACTGGGGGCAGGCCCGCAACAAAGTCACAGTCATAGACGGGATATCGCCACACTGGGGCACGGGGCCTGCCCCAATACTCTGGGCTGGTGCTTGGAAAAAGACTGGCACTGAGTGCGGAAACCAGGCGGCGTTTAAAAAGAAAAGGACCACGCCAGCCAGCATCCCCTCGACAGCACTGATTGATTAAGGTTAAAAAAAAGTACCTGATGATACATTCGCTTTAAGAACATCTTCACATTTCCCTGTTTCTCATTTGTGACTGTGAGTAATCCAGACAGACAGATAAACAGTGAGCGGCTTATGAGGACACATCTGCTCAGCAGTTCAATAGACGTCTTCACCCCTCCCAGTGTCTTAATATGAAATTTCAGTGATTAAATCCTTACACTGAGGAGCGGATCTAATTAAAAAATCTGTGGCTGGAGCTGCCCTGAACTGTGGGGCGTTTCATTCATGTGAATGGTCTCCAGTGCATTCATCACTGTGCATTCAGCTACTCTGGAATGGCTCTGTAAGGGCCCCGTCATTCAATAGGGACAGAAACAAACTTCATTGAGAAATCGGACAATATTCCATTGTCTTGTAGGTTATTGTGTTACTATTTGCATCATTTATTTATTTATTGTTAGAATTTGAGTTTTTCTTAATTAGTAACTGACAAAATATAATTAATAATAATAATAATAATATAAAATATAATACGTTTAAATATTTTAAATTTTAGGGGCCGATAACTGGCCGTCATCAGTAGCTGCTTCCTTAAAGTCCTACAACCTACAATCTACACAAAGCCTGTTTAGATGTTAAAGTAATTGGGGGTATAAGAGGCTGGGAAAGGCACATCATTCTGTTCAGCCGTTCTCCTAATATGCAGGAGAATAGGATTCTTGCCACACCCAGTTGACTGCTTAAACACAGCATGGATAGATAGTTGCCAATCAGCATCTGATGGCTGGTGGCAGTTTACTGATGCTCATGAATATCCAGGACAACTGAGCACCCACACACATAATGCAGAGGATTAATTATTATTGAGGAGGATATCTCTTAATCAGCTGCACAGAACAATGTAAGTGATACATCATTCTGTTCAGCTTCTTTGTCACTAGCTCATGCTACCCTTAAATAGGGCAGCATATACCTACTGATAGAGTCTCTTTAAGGATGTACAGAACTTTGGTCACATGACCTCGTCCCTCAAACTCCAGTCGCTGCAATCTAAGTTCAACTCTTTCTCTCTAGGGGGCTGAATCCGTCAAGATTAGTCAGAGTTCAGGATAGCCCAGGGAAAGAGTAGGAGGTGGGTAAGTCTACTCCAGTTTTCTACTCCAGAGAAAAGCTTAAGGCCTATTACATAACCAGTTTCCAGCCAAGACTTTTGCAAGCCAGACAACTAAGGGTACTATTAGACGGGCCGATAGGGGCCCGATAACAACTGTACATGAGCGCCGATCTGCTAGATTGGTGCTCGTTTACTGGGCCTATTACACGGGCCGATAATCGTTTAACATCTATGTTACCGATGTCCTTGCAGCCCTTGCTTAGATGGTATACATTACCTATCCATGCTCCAGGGCTGCTGCTGCGGTTCGCTTCTCCCCGGTTCCCGCTAGCTTCAGAGCGGCCTGTCGGTGCGCATAACGGTGCGCGGTAAGCGCCCAACAATTAAAGGTTTTAACCTATATCAACGATCAGCCGATGACAACAATCATCGGCTGATCATTGTCTTTATTACACGGAGCGATAATCGTCCGATTTCGCCGATTATCGTTTTGTGTAATAGTACCCTTAGACTTGTCTTCACCAGAGACTCACCATCCATTTCCAGTTGCTTAAACCTGCCTCAAATCTGGTTTGAATCAGGCAAGTGAGAGGACAATCCAAATCTGAAACTCAGTTCCGTGTCGAGAGAGAGAATCTTCTAGCCAGAAGAGGGAATTTAACTGTGCCAGGGTGGGGAAAAGCTCCCGGGGGCCGCCCTCAAGATTCGGAGCCCCAGTCCCGGATGAGGTTCCATGTTCCTGTTTACTTTTCCCTGTTTTATGCTCTCCATGGTTTAGGCAGAATGAAGTCTATGACAAGATCCAGCCATTTGTTAAGTATATCCCCCAAAAATTTTTTGTAAAATTTGTAAAATTTTTGCAGTCTATTTAGGTCAAAAAGTGGTCACTTTGGACTTTTTTGGTAAAATGCATTTTGCTCTTTCTTAATTTGTTCCATACAAATAATCATCAGTAATAAGAAACACCTCACCCCTCTCGAGGAGCAGATACCTTATACTTCAAGCTGAATATAGCTATAAACAGCTGCATCTGTAGGTTATTCCCTACATATATTCCAAAACGTGGACTCTGCCAATAGGAGGCCAAGGAGGCCACTATTTTAAGGTCCAAGACTATATAGTAGTATATGAGGTCTTTGTAGGATGCCAGGAGGACGGCACTCCACTAACACTGCAAAAACAGCAAGGATTTTTTTTTTTTATCCCTAGTTGCCCAATTCTGTAAAAAAAATTGACAACACCATATATAAGAATCTTTTTGTCCTGGAACATCCAATGATATTGATGTTTAAAAAGAAAAAAAAAAGTGCATAAATGCACGATTCCAAACCAAAATGTTAAATAACTAGATAACAGAAACAAAAAGACAAATCTGGTCAGCTCTCCTAGAACACCATACACACTAGGCAGAAGCACATTGCTATGGCTAAAATTGGTGGAATGGTTTACACTATTTGCAAATGGTAACCAAGAGCCTCATTATTTTTATGGAGATTTTTTTTTAGCAGTTGAGGGGCTGCTTTTAGTGATTTTCATATCAGTATTGGGTCTGTATCTTGCCATTGCAGTGAGCTGTGTTCTCTGTGTTTTTGTGAGAAAACTAGATAAAGCCTTAGGTGGGATGGTGGATAAGTGGCGTCCCATTGCCCTTTTCTGTTCATAAGTGTAGCCTCCCTGCTATATTCTGTCCATGGCTGAAGCCTCCCTGCCTAGATTTCATCATGTGTGGAGTCTCCCTGCCCTGTTCTCTTCATAGGTGGAGCCTCCCTGCCCTGTTCTCTTCATAGGTGGAGCCTCCCTGCCCTGTTCTCTTCATAGGTGGAGCCTCCCTGCCCTGTCTCTTCATAGGTGGAGCCTCCCTGCCCTGTTCTCTTCATAGGTCGAGCCTCCCTGCCCTGTTCTCTTCATAGGTGGAGCCTCCCTGCCCTGTTCTCTTTATAAGTGGAGCCTCCCTGCCCTGTTCTCTTCATAGGTGGAGCCTCCCTGCCCTGTCTCTTCATAGGTGAAGCCTCCCTGCCCTGTCTCTTCATAGGTGGAGCCTCCCTGCCCTGTTCTCTTCATAGGTGGAGCCTCCCTGCCCTGTTCTCTTCATAGGTGGAGCCTCCCTTCCCTGTCTCTTCATAGGTGAAGCCTCCCTGCCCTGTCTCTTCATAGGTGGAGCCTCCCTGCCCTGTCTCTTCATAGGTGGAGCCTCCCTGCCCTGTCTCTTCATAGGTGAAGCCTCCCTGCCCTGTTCTCTTCATAGGTGGAGCCCCCTTGCCAAGTTTTTGTTATTGGTGGTGTGGAAGAAGGTGCTTTCATTCTTCCTTCCTTATATCAGGTGTTACTGTTACCACTGTACTTCTTTTGGCTACGTCCCTGCTTCCAATCCAATCTATGGTTCTCCTTTGCATTGGAGAATTTCTAGAGCTGATATCACTTTGCATCTGTTTCTCATCTTTACCTAGTAGCGATGTCGTCACAGCTTGATGACTCTGCTTTTACTCCATTAGCATCATCGTTTTAGTTACAAATTGCTCCAATCAGCGTATACATGCTAGGTGCCTATGTCACATGCACCATTTTGATATATTGGGCACAGTTTGCACCATTTTTTTTTTTTTACGTATGAGGTGAACAACCCTTGAGAGATCAATCACTTGCAGGGTTGCAAAATCCATAAAAGCCCCACCCCCCAACTTTGTGTATAGTATGGATGTTAAAGGGGTTATCCAGCGCTACAAAAACATGGCCACTTTTTCTCTTGTCTCCAGATTGGGTGGGGTTTGGAACTCAGTTCCATTGAAGTAAATGGAGCTTAATTGCAAACCACACCTGAACACAAGAGAGGGGGAAAAGTGGCCATGTTTTTGTAGCGCTGGATAACCCCTTTAACATATGGGACAGAACAACCTTTTAGGCCCCCTCCAGCTACAGACCCAAGTGCAGCCACAAGAGTTTCTCCATATTTTCACTTTCTCCAGTGAACCCATCTTGACCGTAGAAATTTCCCCAGCCGGTCATAGAGACTTGCAGATCCGTAGTGATAATGGTCATTTTGTGCTGTAATTACATATTTTGCACAGTGCGTTGTCTTTTAACACCCCAGTACGCAGCCCCATGCTGAGCCCAGACGTAGAGAAGGAAGCAATTATCCCCATGTAAAACAGAATTTGCTTTCCATGAGTAGATCAAGAGAACGGCTATGTGAATAATGTTTACCTAATGGATATCTAAAGTTTATTGATTCAAGAACACATGCGAAGCAAAAGTGCAAGTCATCAGAATTGTAGCGAGAAATCCACAATTTTATAAAATACAGATAAAAACGTAGAGAAAAAAAATGATACATCCATTCCCACACCATCGTCTGTACATTTCACTTGTAAAAAAATGTGTAAAAAAAAAATTCTAATGTGAGATTCTTTTAAAATATTTTTTAGGTATATTCGCTTTAAGGGAAAGTGTTATAATCAATCTGACCGATAAGGTACATGACCGAAGCGTAGCCGAAAATTTGCCATGGTAAACATTGTGTGTCACAATTTTCCTCCTCATAATTATATAGAGGGACTATGATACCTATGGATTTTTTATTTCTCTTACATGGTACTGAGAAGAGTATGGTAAGGGCACAAAAATAATCCTGTACGGAACGCCATCTAACCTAAGGCTTAGCCTGAAAATAGTGAAGCTTCATCTCCCTCCTCCCCCTCTTCAACATCTTCTATATTTCCTGAAGAGATACTTAAATGGTCTCCACCTGTGGTAACCCAAGGAAGAAATACCTGTGTCCACAGCTATGATGATCCGCCTATTGCTAGTCGAAAGCACTGAGTGACTCGATCCAGGAACACAGGCCCCATTGAAGGGTGAGCCAGCCGTTGGATTACCTTTTAGGTCAAAGCAAAGAGCAGCAGAGTCACTTGGCTTTAATTACCCTTTCCAAACTGCTGGCTTTTGTAACTCCTGAAGAATTTTGTAGGGGCTTTTGTAGAGAAAAGAGAATAGCCCCTCAGCGTGGATAAGTCCTTGTACCTGTTGACATTAACCTCACCGCAGGATCACTAGCCTGACATGGCTGTACAGCAAGGATGGAGAACCTGCAGCCCTCCAGCTGTTGCAAAACTACAATTCCCATCATGCCTGTCCAGGCATGATGGGAATTGTTGTCTTGCAACACCTTAAGGGCCGAAGGTTCCCCATCCCAGCTGTAGGATGTAGGAGTGCTTAAAGTGAATGTACCATCAAGCCCAGGCTGAAGCACAGATTCCGTAGTTCGTACCCGCTCACGGCCGCGTGCCTTTCAGCCGACTCCATACACACTATTCTATGGGCCGGCCGATTCCGCTTTCGTCGGAATGCGGAATCCGCCCGTGCATAGCATGGTGTCTATGGCATGGGCGGAGAGACGCGCGGGCGTGAGCGCGTTCAGGCAACGCAATCCGCCAGAATTAATCAGCGTGAATTCCGTAGTCTGAATGCACCCTAAGTCAGCACTGACCTCTCTGACCTCTGAATACCGGCTTTCGCACAGTTCCCCGCTGTGTAATCCTTTGTTCTCTGCTCTCTGCTGGCGACTAATCTCCCTCCTCCCCCCCACCCCTCTCTATAGGTTACACAAGGCCCCACTGATGTAAAAGAGTCGTGATTTCCTGATAATGAGCAGTGGATGAGAGAGAGGAGGGAGGGGGGACCTAGGGAAAGTCCTTTTATATGCAGATAATGGCATATTTGCCTGATAAACCCAATTACAAAGTTTCTTAAAATCGCCTGGACTATTGATTTCTGCAAAAAAAAATGGAAAAATTTAAGGGAAAGTTCCAGGATACCTTATCATATTCATGTAAACCTCTCCTCATTCTAGGCTAAGCAGTCATGTGGGCGGTCCTACTCAGTCATGATAGCTATCAATCACATCTTAGCACCGCCCACTGAGTAGCACCACCCAAAAATGAGAAATAAAAAATGTCACGTTAACCTGGAATTTTCTTATAAAACTATTTATCAATCTGCTCAGCTCTTCCTCCTCTTTAACATGATACCTTTAGATTTCCAACATGACGGTACCCTTTAAATTGCCCCATCAGCAAAATATGACTTTATATTCTCAATTTTTGAGCATAGATCCTCTTCTCTCTCCATTGAGCATATAGCTCTTGGTTACTATGATGGTATCATATAGAACACCTTCAAGGATCAAGTAATAGACGTAGATTCGAGAACAACTCACCATGTACTTTCCACGTTATTCACGTGAAGGGTCCCTTTAAGTGACATATTCAGCTCAGCATCATCTGCACGCATCGGGACCTTTGGTATCAGACCCATTTATTTTCCATTGTGCTTCTTATAATGTGGAATGTATGTCCGGTACAGTATGTGTGAATTATCAATGGGTCTCTCTCCTCGTCCTGACATAGATTTATCAGCGATTTTCCGGCCATGCTGTTGGATGAAGTCAGTGTTTGTATTTGGTGGAGATATTCGTACAGATTGCCGGGGAGGGGACGCAGAATCAATTAACATTGTTTGGTAATGAGCCACATTCTGCTGACTCTAATTCTCCTAATACACGTTTAGCACCACGGAGGATACATGGAGGATCATATCTGACCCTACAGCACATATCATCTGCAATAAACGTGAAATAACGCACAGCAGGCGTAAGAAAATTGCAACCATAAAGCCTGTCACCTCCACTGAGCAGGAATATGAAGAATAAGCATGAGGAGAAAAGCAATGAGATCCAGGCAGGGGGTCATCCAATGGGGAGTGGATCTCCTCTACAGGGGCCTTGGACTAAAGTTATATTCCAGCAAAAAACAAAAAAAAAAAAAAGAAAAGATAACTTTGTAACATAACTTTACTAAAGAAAATGTTATTAAAAAAAATAAAATAATTCTATAGAGTGACAGCAATGAAGGGGAATAGGCTCCTCTGCTGCCACCAGTGGCTGTGTCAGGAACTGCAGGGCTGCTTAAAGTGAATTTATACTATCTATACTCACAGCGCTTGCACAGCACAAATGACAGATCCCAAAGGCTGGTGAAGACGGCGCAGGCGCACTGACATGGTAGCCTAGAACAAGAAGCTTTGCCGTGTCAGTACGCCTGTGCTGACCTGTGATATCAGACACCGTTATAACTGATGTCACTGTACCATACCTCCCAACTTTTGCAAAGAGCAAAGAGGGACATGTGCGCCGCAGTCCCCATAGCCACGCCCCCATAGCGACCCTCCATAGCCACGTCCCCATAGCGACCCTCAATAGCCACGCCCCCATAGCCACTCCCCTACAGTCACCACATGCTGCTGACTGAATAGTGCCCTATACAGTATCCAATCCCCCCAAAAATGCCCTATATAGTATCCAATCCCCCATTATAGTGCCCCACATAGTATCCAATCCCCCCAATAGTGCCCCACATAGTAGCCAATGCCCCCATATATGCCCCACATAGTATCCAATCCCCCATATAGTGCCCCACATAGTAGCCTATGCCCCACATAGTAGCCAATCCCCCCATATAGTGCCCCACATAGTAGCCAATGCCCCATATAGTGCCCACATAGTAGCCAATGCCCCCATATATGCCCCACATAGTAGCCAATGCCCCCATATAGTGTCCCACATAGTAGCCAATGCCCCCATATAGTGCCCTACATAGTAGCCAATCCCCCATATAGTGCCCCACATAGTAGCCAATGCCCCCATATAGTGCCCCACATAGTATCCAATCCCCCATATAGGGCCACACATAGTAGCCAATGCCCCCATATAGTGCCCCACATAGTAGCCAATGCCCCATATAGTGCCCACATAGTAGCCAATGCCCCATATAGTGCCCACATAGTATCCAATCCCCCATATAGTGCCCCACATAGTAGCCAATCCCCCCATATAGTGCCCCACATAGTAGCCAATGCCCCATATAGTGCCCACATAGTAGCCAATGCCCCCATATATGCCCCACATAGTAGCCAATGCCCCCATATAGTGTCCCACATAGTAGCCAATGCCCCCATATAGTGCCCTACATAGTATCCAATGCCCCATATAATGCCCCACATAGTAGCCAATGCCCCCATATATGCCCCACAGTAGCCAATCCCCATATAGTGCCCCACATAGTATCCAATCCCCCATATAGGGCCCCACATAGTAGCCAATGCCCCCATATAGTGCCCCACATAGTAGCCAATGCCCCCATATAGTGCCCCACATAGTAGCCAATGCCCCATATAGTGCCCACATAGTATCCAATCCCCCATATAGTGCCCCACATAGTAGCCAATCCCCCATATAGTGCCCCACATAGTAGCCAATGCCCCATATAGTGCCCACATAGTAGCCAATGCCCACCATATAGTGCCCCACATAGTAGTGCAATGCCCTGGCCCCTGGGGGCCACTTCCGCAGTGCTGGTGTTATGAGCGGGCAATGACCGGGGCAGCCGCAGGGGTTATACTTGTCACGGTATAGGCCTGAGGGCAGCACAGCTGTTGGGCCGGTCTGTGGAATCTGCGGGTGATGATGGGCATGCGATTCTTCGCTGCACCTAGTCAGGGCACCAGTTAGTGGACACCAATGCCAGGGTTCAGTAACAGCGGTTTTATTATAGATGAGGTAACTAGTAGCAACAGTTCTGTCCGGATGCAACCGGGTATATAGCAGGCTTTGACAAATAAGGCAGGAGTGGTGCTGCATAGGCTGTGAGAATACGTGCCGGATGATGGGAGTAGGAGTATGAGAGAAATAGCCTTGCTGGGTGGATTAGCTTGAGAATAATACTTGCTGTGAATCCTTGCAGCGATGAGGAGAGATAACGGAATGACACCCAGATGAGAGAGAAGACTCCGGACACTTGAGCAGGCAGATACAGCCGAAGACTTGAATACAGCAGCAGACTCGATCCACAACTCCTCTGAGGAAGGAGAGGGACGACACACACAACCTCCTTGCTTGAAAGCAGGGGCTGAACTGACTTGTCAGCAGGAAGTGGGAGGTCACATGGTTGCTCCTGGCCAGAGCTAGTCGGCCATTGGAGGAACCATGGTTACAGGTCACGTGATCAACAGCCTTGCATACCACTGTACACTGTAATAATACACAGGAATACATGACAATACACATGAGAATGCACATTACCAGAGAATACTAGGGGAAAACCAGCAGCAGTTGCAGTGCAAACCCTTACCAGAACAGGCATTGACACAGCAAGAGAAATGACCATAATAGGAGTAGTAGTCTGCATGTTCTGGGACACTGCAGTAGCCAATGCCCCCATATAGTGTCCCACATAGTAGCCAATGCCCCCATATAGTGCCCCACATAGTATCCAATCCCCCATATAGGGCCCCACATAGTAGCCAATGCCCCCATATAGTGCCCCACATAGTAGCCAATGCCCCATATAGTGCCCACATAGTAGCCAATGCCCCATATAGTGCCCACATAGTATCCAATGCCCCATATAGTGCCCACATAGTAGCCAATGCCCCCATATATGCCCCACATAGTAGCCAATGCCCCATATATGCCCCACATAGTAGCCAATGCCCCCATATAGTGCCTACATAGTAGCCAATGCCCTCCATATAGTGCCCCACATAGTAGCCAATGCCCCATATAGTGCCCACATAGTAGCCAATGCCCCCATATATGCCCCACATAGTAGCCAATGCCCCATATAGTGCCCCACATATTATCCAATCCCCCATATAGTGCCCACATAGTAGCCAATCCCCCCATATAGTAGCCAATCTCCCCATATAGTGCCCCACATAGTAGCCAATGCCCCCATATAGTGCCCACATATTATCCAATCCCCCATATAGTGCCCACATAGTAGCCAATCCCCCCATATAGTAGCCAATCCCCCATATAGTCCCCCACATAGTAGCCAATCCTCCAATTTGTGTGGCCCCACCGAAAAAAACAATAAACCAGTAACTCACCTGTCCACCGGTCCCAGCAGCTCCTCTCCCGGCAGAGCACGCACTCCCGTCATGCTCCGGGGCGGGCAGCGGGGTATACAGACACTGACTGTGCCGGAAGTAATTCATGATAGAGGCTGCAGGTCACTTCTGGCACAGTCAGTATCTGTATACCCCCCTGCCCGCCCCGGAGGATGTCTGGAGTGCGCGCCCTGCTGGGAGAGGAGCTGCTGGGTCCGGCGGACAGGTGAGTTACTGGTTTATTGTTTTTTTCGGTGGGGCCACATATAATGCGGGACACTGGGTGCCGTTCCGGGACCGTGGGACAGCACCCCGAAAATGGGACTGCCCCGCGTAATCCGGGACGGTTGGGAGCTATGCTGTACTAAGGCCTCACAGCTCCTCCATGCAGACTGAGATTGATCATGTGATCACTGGATCTAATAGGGGTAGCAGTATAGATAGCAGGTTATGGCAGCCATATTGGTTGTCACCAGCACAATGTCTGCCCATGTACTTCCATATTTACTGTACTTTTTGGCAATGACACCGTCAAGGAGTGAGGCGTTTTCTGGACACACCAGCTGCTCCCATCGTATCGGTAACAGCTGAGAAAAATCACACATTATGTGTATTCATGACAGAGAGAAGAGAAGCTTCCGGTATGGGCTTATTATCCCAGACAAAACAAGATTGTGCGGCTTCTGTGCACTCAAGATAGTCCAACAAAAAATAGATGGTAAAAAGATCTACAAAAGTGCAGTTTACATATTCTAAGTGGTTTCATATGTGAAAATGTTTTATAAAGTTTATGTGATTTTTTTTTTGTACATCCTTAATAACTTATAGAAACTGTAGGAACCTTCTAGAAAAGGAAAAAGCTTAGGCTCAGCCCCGATTTTTTTTCTTTTTCAAGAGAACTAATCAAGAGGTTATTCATTCTGAACTTGAGTTTGTTAGGGGGTAATATTGTCTTTCTAAGGGGACAGACAGTAGTAGTACAAGAGGGTAAGATGTACAAGGACCTCATGGTCCTTGACTATGTCAGTGGCTTCCAGCCTGGGGTAACAAGCTTGGCAGGTTACAGCTTACACACATCTGCAACCCGCAGCTGGGAACAATCATTTATAAATTAAAGGGGTACTCCAGCGGGGGGGCACTTTTGTGCTGGGACCGGGGAGGAGGTGGTCTAGGGAAAAGACGTCCACTCACCTCCCCGGTTCTAGCGGCGGGTCCCGCATCGCGGCGCTCCGGTGCCCGGCCGCTTCCGGGTGTCTGACGCAGGCCCGAGACGTGACGTCTCAGGTCCGCTCAGCCACTCAGTGAAGGAGGCGGGATCCGTTTCAATTCCGCTCAGATCCCACCTCCTTCACTGAGTAACTGAGCGGACCTGACATCACGTCTGACACCCGGAAGCGGCCAGGAATCAGGCACAAAGCGCCGCGATGCGGGACCCGCCGCTGGAATCGGGAAGGTGAGTGGACGTCTTTTCCCTAGGCCACCTCCTCCCCGGTCCCAGCACAAAAGTGCCCCCCCGCTGGAGTACCCCTTTAATTCACCTAATAGGTGGGCACTGTACTATACAGTTCCATGACTTCCATGGTGTATGCCCTCATTTAAAGGGGTTATCCAGCGCTACAAAAACATGACCACTTTCCCCCTACTGTTGTCTCCAGGTTGGGTGGGGTTTTGAAACTCAGTTCCATTGAAGTAAATGGAGCTTAATTGCAAACCGCACCTGAACTGGAGACAATAGGGGGAAAAGTGGCCATGTTTTTGTAGCGCTGGATAACCCCTTTAACCACTGATCTCAAAATCTCCTAACACCAAAATGGCATAGGGAATAGCGGGAATGACTACTTTGCTTTTCATTTTAATGATTCTTTTAACTGGGCAAAATATCTTTTAGAGTCATGTTTACCAGTTAGAGATTTCTTACTATGAGGTACACTACCCAAAAGTAGATTCTGAGAGCCTTTTAATAGGGCAGCAGGGAGAGCACTTTTATGACCTATTGTGTCAAGACCCAGTGTGTAACCAGACCTCACCTGTAATCGTTACATATCTTCCCCAAGACATAACTAAATGCCAAGTTTTGCTGCAATTCGACATTTCCGGCATTATTTTTCATCGTAGAGTGTCAATGAAATGACTAGGACTGAGCCCAGCTACAAGCTACTATGGATTGTGGTCTGTATAAGCTATGAAGGGGCAACCTACTAATCTAATCCTGGAAAACCCCATCCAAAGATGATGTTATCATTAGGCTAGGTTCACACTGCGTTTTCAGCATTCGTTTAACGGATCCGGTTTTTTTAACGTCCAGAAAAATAGGGTCAGCAACGTTTTTTGGTCCGTTTTGGTCCGCCAAAAAAAACGGATCCGTTTTTTTTTTTATAATGGAAGTCAATGGAAAAACGGATGCACACAAATGAATCCGTTTTTTGCAATCCGTTTTTCATGCGTTTTTTGCAAAAAACGGATGCGTTAAACGGATGCTGAAAACGCAGTGTGAACCTAGCCTTATCAGTTTCAGACCCTTCATGGGGTTCCTCTTGTCTTTGAGCTTTTTCCATGCACAGGCACATGCTTCAGTCCCCTCAGTCTTACAGTCTAAGCTATTACGGCTCTTCTCTTTTGCATTGCTTTGATAGGAGCTTCCCCTGTTCGCTGTTCTCTCCAAGTCTTGGCCGAAGTTTCTTCCTGCTTCATGGGAAACAGCAGATTTGGGACGTTGTACAGTAAAAGGCTCTGGCTTCACTGCAAACATCTGCTCCACTTCTGTACGGTGAAAGCGGCTCCAGATGAAGAGCGTAGACAATCATGTGTCTCCTTACATTTCGCTCTGCTGTGGGCGACACTTGTGCTTCTAATAAAATCACAGTCATGGATATTAGCAAAGCCTCAGAACATGGTTCACTTAGCGGTAGATTGTCTGAGTCCGGGCTCTGGAGGCCGCCTTCTCGGTGTTACCAGCAGTGTGCCGGAAGCTCTGGCACCATGCATCATATATGTGCATGGTGCTATGCCGATGGCCATCTGTAGTGCTGCACACTGGCACAAGTGGGTCATCATAGATAGAATGGAGCCCCTGAACCTGGGTCACCCCTTGTGGGCATGTTGAAGTGGTAAAAAGACAGCTGCACAGGTGTAGTGGGTAATGTTAGTCCCTTGGTTACCTCCCATACGGCCCACTCAGCCGATAGTACTATGGGACACCCTTAAAGGAGAACTCCAAGGAAAGCAAAAAAATACAGTGTTGGCATGGGGTGCGGGAACATAATAAAGGATCTATACTTACCTGTCCCCGTGGCTCCACAGCACTCTCTCGCCACTCTCGGACCCCCACCAGCCTCCTGCATTGTCACAACCCAGCTGAGAAATTCCAGCATAGCCATTCAGTGCCGAGGGCGGGACATCTCTGCAATGACTGACTGGCTGAGCGGGCCCTTCTAGCTGGGTCGTGAAAACACAATCCATTTGGTTAGACAAGTCCCCTACAGGTTGTCCTTCTGCAATGGCCTCCAGCAATCAGCTGTAATCTGTAGGGAAGCCTAGCACCAAGTGTTCAGTTCTCCCACCGCACCACCACAGGAAAAATGAAGAACTACATGGTACCCATTGAAATACATGGGCAGAAAGATTTTCTTTGTGACCACCCTAGACTAATAGTGGGTGAATCTGAGGCAATAGAAGCAGTAGCCCACGGCCCTCCAAACTGCCCACATATGATCTCCAGCTGCACATCACCTAGCAGATAATCTGGTGAGAAATGTGCAGGGCTGGTAAGCGCGATAAAAACCACACACACTGCTTGTAACGGAAGAGAGAGCACAGGGGAAAGTAATGCCAAGGGAACAGGTAAGAGGTGAGTTTTCTTTTCTTTTTTTTTCTATTCTACTTATCTACTATGGGGGGGAGCTACACAGGGGGCATTAACTATAGGGGGGACTACACAGGGGACTATCTACTATAGGAGACTTCACAGAGGATCATCTACTATAGGCGGATAACACAGGGGACCATCTACTATAGGGGGACTACACAGGGAGCCATCTACTACAGGAGACTACACAGGGCGCCATCTACTTTAGGGGGACTACACAGGGGGCCATCTACTATAGGGGGACTACAGAGGAGGCCATCTACTATAGGGGGAACTACACAGGTGGGCCATCTACTATAGGGGGACTACAGAGGAGGCCATCTACTATAGGGGGACTATACAGGGGGCCATCTACTATAGGTGGACTACACAGGTGGCCATCTACTATAGGTAGACTACACAGGTGGCCATCCACTATAGGGGGACTACACAGGGGGACACTTACTATAGGGGGATTACACTGGGGGCCATCTAGTATAGGTGGACTACACAGGGGGCCATCTACTATAAGGGGACTACAGAGATGGCCATCTATAATAGGTGGACTACACAGGGGGCCATCTACTTTATAGAGAATGCAGAAAGGGTGCACTGATGCAAGCAAGCTCATCACTCAAGGCCTGTGTAGGTTGGGCAGACAGTCTGGGGCTAGGGTATATTTAATCTGCCTCTGAATAGAAGGAACCCTTCTACTAAGTCAGAATTTGCTCCTAGGCCTTTTAATAATCAGATAACCAATTTATATACATTTTTACATTTGTGCACTATTTTCTAGCATCAGATTATTATAACCTTTTTTGGCTCTGTTTGTAGCAAATGAGTCTTGGATGCCGTTTTGGCCGCTATCTGATTGTTTTGGTGGATTTGATAGAAAAGTTTTCACATTTGTGAATTAAAGCGCAGCACATCTGCATATAACACAAACAGGGGATTAGCGCACAGGGTCATTTACGTACTTTTATAATGGAAGAGACTTTACTTAACATTTCTGCAGTGAAATCCAAACATTTACATTCACCTCCTGCCATTTTTGGGGTTATTCTAGGTGATAATAAGGAATATTCCACTCACACCAACATATTTATAGTTTAGAAATATTGGGGAAGGGCTCTATATATATATATATATATATATATATATATATATATATATATATATAGGTTTTTTTTTTGTTTGGGATTCTTATCTCTTGGCTACAGTGGGGAGCAGTTTCAAAGAGCGTCTCTCTCTCTGGAGGACCTGTCCGGTCCTGCATTATACTGGTAATCCACTGATATAGATGGACATTGAGTAATGCCAAATTTCCCCTTTGGTGGTGCTGCAGGGAAATTGTACACTTAGAGCCTGGCTGTGAGAGTTACAGGGACAGGTTACCGCTGGTGCTCTTCATGGGTTACATGGGCATTAATGCCAATGTCATGTATTAATTTACACGTAAAACAATGGGTGGAATACCAATCAGAACCTCAGCCTGAACAATGACATGATGAGGACCTATAGGCAACTATACATATTATATGGTAAGTTTAATCCAGTGCTCTCTTCCAGCTCTTTTGTGGACATTATAAGAAAGGAGAAGGTTAATAGGTCAAGATTTCAGTTCTGCCGATACTTACACAAAAACAACTTCTGCATTTTCTGGCTGTTTCCCAATCTCATGGTGAGAATTTGATACAATAAATTCTGTGAATTGTTGTTTTTGTCTTTTTTTTGGCCACTGGGTTAATGGTGTAATTTGTAATGTTGCATAATAACCCAGAGAGGGTGACTGCCTGGTGGGCATACTAATTGTGTACAAAAAGCTTATACTCTATGGTAGAATAATGCTATGTATTTATTGTATTTGGGTCCATATAACAAACATGTAGTGATCATGGGCAAGACTACGGATGCCTGTCATGTTGTTCAAGCAGTCGCATCTACAGGACGTATGTTAAATGGGTTATCTGCTTCCCATGTCAAGAAGTAACTTACATGCCTCCCCACTAGTGATGAGCGAATAGTGAGATATTCAATATTCGATCCCATTAAAGTCTATGGGAACAAGTATTCGATTAGTGAAAAACCTCTATTTGACCATTTGGAGGGTAAAACCGGAAGCTGGGGGATTTGAACGCTTATCAAATATTTATCGAATATTCGCAGGATATTCGTACGAATATCGAATATTCGAATATCTCACTATTAGATCGAATATCTATTCGATAGAACAGTATTCGCTCATTACTACTCCCACGTCAGTTTAACATCCATTGCGCAGATCTCGCCATTCCCCTTATCTCCCCATTCCGTTCTGTGTTTTATGTAGATTTGGCTACTCACCATTTTGCTACTACATCTCCCATAATTCTTTGTTGCTCCCTTAATACTGCCCTCCAACCCTGCCTAGTCCTAGGCCTTTCTCTATGTCAGCACTTTCTATCTCTACCGAGTAAACTGTCATGTGACTTGCGGACTAGGATTACAGTGATTACCAGGCAGGGGCTTGAAGATCAAGCCAGGCCCCTTCTAGAGATCAGAGTCACATAGTCCATGTCTCCAGTGGGAGAGGGAGAGACACAGGAGCCAGAGGAGAAGGACCTAAGGACGGGCTGAATTTGTCACTTCTGGCTGGTAAGGGATCTGCTCATGCTGGTTTTATTTAACAATATTTCTCCTATCCTAAATACCCCTTTAAATAGACCTGAGCAGAATAATGGTTTTGTATTCTAGGCTTAGAAGGCCAGTGTGTGGTCTTAATCAGTAATTGCAGAAATCTCTGTATGTTTGCTCATACAAGGAAGGCTGCCAATCATTGAGTGCTCTGAACCTGCAGCTGCACTGGGAATGTCCACTGTGCTCTGAACCTACATCTCCATAAGGAAGGCCCACTGAGACTGCAGCTCCACTGGGAACCTGTATTTTGAACCTGTAGCTTCATAGGAAAAGGCCCACTGTGGTCTAAACTTGCAGCCTTATAGGAAATGCCCACTGTGGTCTGAACCTGCAGCCTTATAGGAAATGCCCACTGTGGTCTGAACCTGCAGCTTCATAGGAAATGCCCACTGTGGTCTGAACCTGCAGCTTCATAGGAAATGCCCACTGTGGTCTGAACCTGCAGCTTCATAGGAAATGCCCACTGTGGTCTGAACCTGCAGCTTCATAGGAAATGCCCACTGTGGTCTGAACCTGCAGTTTCATAGGAAATGCCCACTGTGATCTGAACCTGCAGCTTCATAGGAAATGTCCATTGTGCTCTGAACCTGGAGTTTTATAGGAAATGCCCACTGTGCTCTGAACCTGCAATTCCACAATAAATGCCCATTGTACTTTAAACCTGCAGTTCCACATGAAATGCCCACTGTGCTCTGAACCTGAAGCTCCACATGGAATGTCCACTGTACTCTGATCCGACAACTCCACAGGGAATGTCTGCTGTGCTCTGAACCAAAAACTCCACAGGGAACACCCACTGTGCTCTGAACCTGCAACTACAACAATCACATTGTGCAAACTCCTCTCCTATCACCAATTAGCTAACATATGTGTTGTCATTTTTAATGTTCCATTCCGTCAACCCATCTGCTGGATCGATTCCATGAAGAATGCCAATGGTGCCCCAACAGATTTTAACAAGATCACTGGTAAGCTCTCAGAGCTGCAGGACAATCCACAATGTCTATGAAGTAAGGGAAGGGCATCACGCGAAGTAGGAATTCTCCTTAAATTAAGGCTTAGCATGAAGTAAACAGTGAGGGAGTTTCTCCATTACTCGCCTAGCACAGCCGCTACTGTGACATCACCAGTTCAGCGATTAGCATACTTCTCTAGTTTTACGTAAGAACCATTTACGCTGGACAAAGCATTAACCGCAGCTTTGACATCCAACAAATTTCCAATCCATTAAGAACCTTCTCAGCTCAGCAGCTGACAGCATCCTTGTAGAGTAGACAATAGAGATAGACTTATGACAAACTGAGATATGACATGTATGGTGGGTTGGGGGGGGGGAGGTCTTCTGATGTGAAGCATTGACCCAGGCTGTTTTTTATATTGTAACCTCACGTGGATAGCAATAACTTGTAAGACACTTACAGATGGTGAAACACTTAACCCAACAGAGGCATTTCGTACTTGGTGGTTTCAGTAAACATTTAGACAATTGCACCATGCTTGGCAGTTCTCACATATACTCAGATATCAGTTACAGTCAAAAAGGAAAGCCGTCAGTCTAATCGCAGATTCAATCTCTGGCTCCTAAGCCAAGAACTATGGTGGCACACAATCTCATTCATAACCATGAGCTAGGGATGTAGTGTCTCGAACAAAGATAAATAAACTAATTTGTCACAAGTCTGATTTAAATTGCATTTGTTGGAATCTAGATACATTGTGTTCCCCTTCCTGTACGCTGAGCGGTGATGATGTACAGTATACATGGTAGCTTCCACTCACTGCATTTACTGGCCGAGAAGCTTAGTGAACTGTACAGGAGCAGAGACTGTTGCCTTTGAAAGGAGTCCCTGCTCCTGTAATACTTTGCAAGGGAAATTACTAATTGTAATGGAGAAAAGATCTGACAATCATATTTGTAGGATGGGACCTAAAACAAATCTTAGGAGATGTTCTCATCTTTAGTTTAAGTTCAATTTAAGGCCAACGTCATGCAGTTTTTTTGGGTCACTGCAAGGCTCAATAGTACTTAGTCTGTGTATAGCAGGGGTGGGGAACCTCCGGCCCGCGGGCCGCATCCGGCCCCTGAGACCTCCCGATGCGGCCCGCGGCCCGCAGCTCCCCTGTGATGCGCGCCGCTCTGGAGGAGGAAGGAGCCGGCATACACAGCATCCTCCGGTGTCTGTGACAGCTGCCGGACAACGAGGATGCTGTCTATGCCGGCTTCTTCCCCAGCAGAGCGGCGCGTGTCTTCAGTCTCCTGCGGGCCGCTCGCGATGACGTCATTTCATTGCGCGCCGCCTGCAGTAGAAGACCGGCACAGAGGACCTGGGACAGAATAGGACATGGGCAGCGTGGGAGCGGAGGTAAGGTGAGTGGGATGTTTATTTTTTTTATTTGGGGGTTAACTAGGCCACCAGGGACATGCTTGATGGGGGTTAACTAGGCCACCAGGGACATGCCTGATGGGGGTTAACTAGGCCACCAGGGACATGCCTGATGGGGGTTAACTAGGCCACCAGGGACATGCCTGATGGGGGTTAACTAGGCCACCAGGGATATGCCTGATGGAGGGTTAAATAGGCCACCAGGGACATGCCTGATGGAGGGTTAAATAGGCCACCAGGGACATGCCTGATGGGGGTTAACTAGGCCACCAGGGACATGCCTGATGGGGGTTAACTAGGCCACCAGGGATATGCCTGATGGAGGGTTAAATAGGCCACCAGGGACATGCCTGATGGGGTTTAACTAGGCCACCAGGGACATGCCTGATGGGGGTTAACTAGGCCACCAGGGACATGCTTGATGGGGGTTAACTAGGCCACCAGGGATATGCCTGATGGAGGGTTAAATAGGCCACCAGGGACATGCCTGATGGGGGTTAACTAGGCCACCAGGGACATGCCTGATGGGGGTTAACTAGGCCACCAGGGGCATGCCTGACGGGGGTTAACTAGGCCACCTGGGACATGACTGATGGGGGTTAACTAGGCCTACCAGAGGCATCACTGGGGGGGTTAACTAGGCTACCAGGGACATGACTTGGGGGTTAACTAGACTACAAGGGGCATCACTGGGGGGCATAACTACAACAGCAGAGGCTTCACTGGGGGTTAACTACAATAGCAGGGACACTAGGGGAACACGAACTGGAGAGAATGGAACCGCTGCACATCCCATCTATGGCTGATACTAATGCCGCTAGGCCTATATTAAAAATCAACACCAGAGTGTCTGTATATGAATTGATCAAGCCATATTGCCCCGTGTACCACCGCGCAGGTCCTCTGGTCCACACGGGTCCCTACGCTAACTCCACACCGTGTCGGTCAGCGACCGCCAACCCCGCAAAGCGTGCACGTGCAGGGAAGGGAGGCCATGGAACGGCCCCGCAACCCCAATGTCACAGGACCAGACCCAAAAAGCCCCACCAAAACCCAGCCAGCACCACCGGCGGGGAAGGCTGCCCCCAAACGACACAAGTATGGATATGGTATTACACTTACCATTGCTGCTCTCACAGAATGGGGAAGACATAGGGTCCAGACATGTGAGCACAGGCATCTCCTGCTAATTTTGGTCATGTGGGTCTTATAAAGGAGTGCGAGCTGTTCAGAGAGGGAGAACTGTGAAACACGAACTGGAGAGAATGGAACCGCTGCACATCCCATCTATGGCTGATACTAATGCCGCTAGGCCAGGGGCGCCGCAATCATGAGGCGACCTGAATCGTCTGCCTCAGGCGGCGCCACCAGCTGTCATCATGGGGGCGGCATTCAGTGGCAGATTATAATATGAGCCGTTCGGGCGGCCGCCCACATTATAATCCGCCACTGACTGTACCCAGGGCCGCTTTAACCAGAGGGCACATGGTGCACGTGCACCGGGCCCCCTGGTTAAAGGGGCCCCCCCGAGCAGGCCGGCCGTTGCTATGTGCGACCAGTGCGGTCGCACAGGGCTCCGGCCACCAGCCTGTCAGGGGGGAGCGCCATGGATGGGTAATCTACTTACCCCTCCATGGCGCCCCCTGCAGGGCCCCCCCGTCCGCCGCTGCCCCCGTCCGCTGCTGCTGCGGCGCTTCAGCGCTGCAGCAGCAGCGACACTGACAGAGAGAGAGCCATTGGCTCCCTCCCTGTCAGTCACTCACTCTTGTGGCCGCACTTCCTGCGGTCACAAGAGGCCGCGCTCTCCCTCTAGCGCCCGACGTCACTGGAGCGTCGGCGCGAGGGTAAGGGGAGTGCAGCCTCTTGTGACCGGAGGAAGTGCGGCCACAGGAGGGAAGAGAAGAGGAACGCGTGGACCCAGGTGAGTAACAGTGTTTGTTTTTTTCAATGTTATATGGGAGGGGGAGCTATATACTACGGGGGGGGGGGGCACAGGGGGCTATATACTATGGGGGAGAACAGGGGGCTATATACTATGGGGGAGAACGGGGGCTATATACTATTGGGGAGCACAGGGGAGCTATATACTATGGGGGAGCACAGGGGGCTATATACTATTGGGGAGCACAGGGGAGCTATATACTATGGGGGAGAACAGGGGGCTATATACTATGGGGGAGAACAGGGGGCTATATACTATGGGGGAGAACGGGGGCTATATACTATGGGGGAGAACGGGGGCTATATACTATTGGGGAGCACAGGGGGCTATATACTATGGGGGAGCACAGGGGAGCTATATACTATGGGGGAGCACAGGGGAGCTATATACTATGGGGAGCACAGGGGAGCTATATACTATGGGGAGCACAGGGGGCTATATACTATGGGGGAGAACAGGGGGCTATATACTATGGGGGAGAACGGGGGCTATATACTATTGGGGAGCACAGGGGGGCTATATACTATGGGGGAGAACGGGGGCTATATACTATTGGGGAGCACAGGGGGGCTATATACTATGGGGGAGAACGGGGGCTATATACTATTGGGGAGCACAGGGGGCTATATACTATGGGGGAGAACGGGGGCTATATACTATTGTGGAGCACAGGGGGCTATATACTATGGTGGAGCACAGGGGGCTATATACTATGGGGGAGCACAGGGGGCTATATACTATGGGGGAGCACAGGGGAGCTATATACTATGGGGGAGCACAGGGGGCTATACACTATGGGGGAGCACAGGGGAGCTATATACTATTGGGGAGCACAGGGGAGCTATATACTATTGGGAAGCACAGGGGGCTATATACTATGGGGAGCACAGGGGGCTATATACTACTGGGGAGCACAGGGGGCTATATACTATGGGGGAGCACAGGGGGCTATATACTATGGGGGAGCACAGGGGGTTATATACTATTGGGGAGCACAGGTTAGCTATATACTATTGGGGAGCACAGGGGCTATATACTATTGGGGAGCACAGGGGAGCTATATACTATTGGGGAGCACAGGGGTCTATATACTATGGGGGAGAGCACAGGGGGCTATATATTATGGAGAGCACAGGGGGGCTATATACTATTGAGGGGGAGCACAGGGGGGCTATATACTATTGGGGGAGAGCACAGGGGGGCTATATACTATTGTGGGAGAGCACAGGGGGGCTATATACTATTGGGGGAGAGCACAGGGGGCTATATACTATTGTGGGAGAGCACAGGGGGGCTATATACTATTGTGGGAGAGCACAGGGGGGCTATATACTATTGTGGGAGAGCATAGGGGGGCTATATACTATTGTGGGAGAGCACAGGGGGGCTATATACTATTGTGGGTGAGCACAGGGGGCTATATACTACTGGGGAGAGTGCACAGGGGGGCTATATACTAATGGGGGAGCGCACAGGAGGGCTGTATATAACTGGAGGAGCACATGAGGGTCTATATACTACAGGGACACCTTAAAACTATGGAGGCACAGAGGGGTGTAACTATGTAGGAGTACAGAGGGGTGTAACTACTGTATAGGGGTACAAGGGACCTAACTACTGTATGTGTTGGAGCCTAAAATATTTGTCTGGCAGATTCTGGAGAGAAGATTCACAGCCAGGAGAAGACTTCAAGGTGGCCCAGGCTGGATGGAGAGAAAAAGAAAAGGTGACAGACTCTGATCGGAGAAGACGCCTCCGGTGAGTCACTGGATGTAACTTCACTCTGTTATAGGCTTGTACTGATAGGGGTCATGGTGTGGCGGTATTATGTAATGGTATCAATGGTGATATCTTTCTGTTTTGTTTAGTGCAGTTTTTATGTAATATGTAATCACTGAATGGTGGAAATAGTGTTATAAGGTAACTACTGTATGTACTGGGGCTCTTGATACAGTGTGGGGGCAAATTCAGTACATTATACAATGTGCAGAAAGGTAAGGGGGGGCCCACTCTTGAGGGCTGTGCACTGGGCCCACCAATGTATTAAAACGGCCCTGACTGTACCATGTACTGGAGCCCCCCCGCCCCCGGGCAGTATCTGTAATGAGATGCTGTGAGCGGGGGAGACTGTATTCATAAGCGCCGCGCTGTACTAAATCAGCCGCGCGGTGCTGATACTACAGCGCGGCGCTTATGAATACAGTCTCCCCCGCTCACAGCATCTCATTACAGATACTTCCCGGGGGCGGGGGGGCTCCAGTACATGCATTCCACGTCCGTGATCCGTCAGGATCACGGAACGTGGGAATGCAGCCTTAGTCCCCCGGCTGATGTGCGGCTGCCCGGGGTGTCCCGTCCTGTCCCCGGCAGCGCGCGCATCAGAGAGCTCCCCGTGCGCCGGAAGTCACAGCCACAGGCGCACGGGGAGCTCTGTGATGCGCGCGCTGCCGGGGACAGGACGGGACACCCCGGGCAGCCGCACATCAGCCGGGACCAGACCAGAGAGGCTCGACGGGGGAACGGAGGGCAGGTGAGTTGTGTGCTGTTTTTTGTTTTTGTTTTATCTGCTGTGCAGGGGGGGGGGGGAGAGGGGGACCATCTATAAGGTAGGGGGGGAAGGGGGCCATCTATAAGGGAGGGGGAAAGAGGGGGACCATCTATAAGGGAGGGGGGAAAGAGGGGGACGATCTATAAGGGGGGGGGGGTCATCTATAAGGGAGGGGGAGAGGGAAGAGGGGGACCATCTATAGGGGGGGGGCATCTATAAGGGAGGGGGGAAAGAGGGGGACCATCTATAAGGGGGGGGCCATCTATAAGGGAGGGGGGAAAGAGGGGGACCATCTATAAGGGGGGGACCATCTATAAGGGAGGGGCGGGAGGGGGACCGTCTATAAGGGGGGGGAAGAGGGGGACCATGTATAAGGGGGAGAGGGGGACCATCTATAAGGGAGGGGGAAAGAGGGGGACCATCTATAAGGGGGCATCTATAAGGGAGGGGGGAGAGGGGGACCATGTATAAGGGGGGGAGGGGGACCATCTATAAGGGAGAGGGGACCATCTATAAGGGAGGGGGAGAGAGGGAAGAGGGGGACCATCTATAAGGGGGGGGGGAAGAGGGGGACCATCTATAAGGGGGGGGAGAGGGGGACCATCTATAAGGGGGGGAGAGAGGGAAGAGGGGGACCAACTATAAGGGGGGGGGGAAGAGGGGGACCATCTATAAGGGGGGAAGAGGGGGACCATCTATAAGGGAGGGGAAAGAGGGGGACCATCTATAAGGGAGGGGGGAGAGGGGGACCATCTATAAGGGAGGGGGGAGAGGGGGCAGTAGTGGATTATAATGTGGGCGGATTGACGGGGGGGGGGGGGGGGGGGGGGCGTCATTCTATAGTTCGCCTCGGGCAGCAGAGAGGCTAGAATCACCCCTGCGCTAGGCCTATATTAAAAATCAACACCAGAGTGTCTGTATATGAATTGATCAAGCCATATTGCCCCGTGTACCACCGCGCAGGTCCTCTGGTCCACACGGGTCCCTACGCTAACTCCACACCGTGTCGGTCAGCGACCGCCAACCCCGCAAAGCGTGCACGTGCAGGGAAGGGAGGCCATGGAACGGCCCCGCAACCCCAATGTCACAGGACCAGACCCAAAAAGCCCCACCAAAACCCAGCCAGCACCACCGGCGGGGAAGGCTGCCCCCAAACGACACAAGTATGGATATGGTATTACACTTACCATTGCTGCTCTCACAGAATGGGGAAGACATAGGGTCCAGACATGTGAGCACAGGCATCTCCTGCTAATTTTGGTCATGTGGGTCTTATAAAGGAGTGCGAGCTGTTCAGAGAGGGAGAATTGCAAAACACGAACTGGAGAGAATGGAACCGCTGCACATCCCATCTATGGCTGATACTAATGCCGCCAGGCCTATATTAAAAATCAACACCAGAGTGTCTGTATATGAATTAATCAAGCCATATTGCCCCGTGTACCACCGCGCAGGTCCTCTGGTCCACACGGGTCCCTACGCTAACTCCACACCGTGTCGGTCAGCGACCGCCAACCCCGCAAAGCGTGCACGTGCAGGGAAGGGAGGCCATGGAACGGCCCCGCAACCCCAATGTCACAGGACCAGACCCAAAAAGCCCCACCAAAACCCAGCCAGCACCACCGGCGGGGAAGGCTGCCCCCAAACGACACAAGTATGGATATGGTATTACACTTACCATTGCTGCTCTCACAGAATGGGGAAGACATAGGGTCCAGACATGTGAGCACAGGCATCTCCTGCTAATTTTGGTCATGTGGGTCTTATAAAGGAGTGCGAGCTGTTCAGAGAGGGAGAATTGCAAAACACGAACTGGAGAGAATGGAACCGCTGCACATCCCATCTATGGCTGATACTAATGCCGCTAGGCCTATATTAAAAATCAACACCAGAGTGTCTGTATATGAATTGATCAAGCCATATTGCCCCGTGTACCACCGCGCAGGTCCTCTGGTCCACACGGGTCCCTACGCTAACTCCACACCGTGTCGGTCAGCGACCGCCAACCCCGCAAAGCGTGCACGTGCAGGGAAGGGAATACTTTGCCTTGCCCCGGGTGCTGCAAACCCACGCTACTAACTGCCGCACACAGTATGCGGCCCTCGACTGATTTTATTAATGCCCGACCGGCCCTCGACATGGAAAAGGTTTCCCACCCCTGGTGTATAGCCTCAGCGTCACTTACTCACTGTTATCTGGTGTCTCTGTCCCTCCAGTTCTCTAAACAGTCAGGACTCTCTGCAATCTCACTGATGGCACTGCTCTTTATATCCACTTCTTTAACACCACTGTGCAGCACCCCCCTCAGGCCAGGTACACAGCTGTCATTTCACACCATGTTATTAGCAAATGAGCATAGAGCGCAACAGCCCCATCTGGTGGAATGCTGCACACAGTAAAAGTAAGGGGAAGGGTCACATGCACACTCTCCCTAATCCTAGTCTCACGGTGGGCTTCACATTGTAGCACCTGGTAATAACCTCTAGCCAATTTCTCTGCCACCATGGTGCCAAAGTGCACAGATTGGGTCACTGGTGCGGGCTAAGCAGCTGGTGACTGTGACTGACGGGGACAGGGGCGTAGCAAGCACCTAGAAGGCGGTCCATGTTGGGGGCGGTCTGGGGGCGGGGAAATAGGCTAACAAAAGTAACTGGCAGGAAGTGGCAGAACACCACACCAGCGTGACAGGCAGAGGTAAAACAGCTTGCCCACCCACTCTCCCTAATGTTTTTCTGTGGAAGAAGTTTATTTGTTTGTATGTGTTTATTTACTGTTAATACTGTTGTCACAGCTTGGCGCTGGGGGGGACCTTGCAGAGGAGGAAGGAGAAGCGTCGGCGAGGCACCCGGCAGAACAACTAAGACATGCCCACCGCCGGAGCCGTGGCCTGGCATTCCGGTGTCCTCGCCAGGAAGCCGACAGCGCAAGGTCCTATCCTCACATTACACAAATATATGTTTTAAGTTTAAAATAGTTTTAAGAAAATTAAAAAAAAGCTGTGGCCTACCCCCACGCATTTAAAAGAACAAACAGTTGTCAGTGAGTAATTAAGTAGCATAAGTTGGGATTACTCCATTTCAGGGGGCAAGATAGCCAAGGTGCAATGGGATTCCGGCAGTCGCGGTCTTCATTCTTTTTTTTTTTTTTTAAACAAATAAAAAACTGCAGTTATTCACGGTAAAGTGCAGGCTTTATCACTTTGTATTCACTGACTTGTAAAATGTGAATTTTAAAAACATCTCTGCTTTCCTCCAAACACGACGTCACCCCGGCCCTTTGTGGTATTGCAACTTGGCTCCATTTAATTCACTGGAACTGAGCTGCAATAAGATACCTAAACTGAGGACAAGAGTGGCGCTGTTTTCCTAAACTTGGGTGACCACTGTAAGGAGAACACTTCGAGAGGATTCTTTAACAGTTCACTGACACCCTTCTTCACCCTCTATGCAAAGTCCAAGATACCCATCATGCAAAATATTTTTTTACAAATACTTCTATTGAAAACTGTTTCGCAGTGGATTAATTTAACCCCCTCCCGCCGCTCCACAGTTAATTAACGTTGCTGCAGCCTATGCCTGATGCTGCAGCAGTGATGTTAATTAACGATCCAGGATGACACAGGCGCAGGAGCTGCGCCTGTGTCATCCGTGTGGGTCCCGGCTATCAATGATAGCTGGGAACCCTCCGCAACTCTCAGCACCGGAGCCACGCTCCGGTGCTGAGAGATAACCCTATAGATACTACGGTCAGCGCGGTCTATAGGGCTCCTCGGATCCGTTCGGATCCTGTCTCCTTCACTGAGTGGCTGAGCAGCCCTGAGACGTAGCGTCTCAGGCAGCGTCAGACACCAGGAAGCGGCCGGGGACCGGAGCGCCGCGATGAGTGACCCGCCGCTGGAACCGCCCCAGAAAGTGCCCCCATGCTGGAGCACCCCTTTAAATGTCCGCATATAAAGATTTAGTAAATTTCCGAATATGTTATAAGTTTTTTTCTTACATACATGGCAATAGCCTCTGTAGTTATGATAACAAATGATAAAATTCTGTTTAGTTACAGCCACCACTAGGGGGAGCATGGGAGTTTACAGTATACAGATTACACATTGCAGTCAATCATACATCTGTATGCAGCCCCTATGTTTGCCATTTAGAGCTATATGTCAGAGAAATGGAACTTTGGAAGCAATAAAGATATAGGATGATAGTAACCAGAACATGAATATAGACCTACTAGGGTAAAATAAAAATGCAGTTATATTAATAGAAGGATATCCACTTTAGGGTTAAAGATGAAGGAGAAGACATGAGTGACAGGTCATTCATTTCAAAGTCTGATATTTACAAATGAAGTATGAAGGGTGAGGAGGACACCTGTTATGCCCCTTGGTCTCTATGAGGAAAAAGAGGCAGAAGAACAGAGCGCCCCCTCCTTCTGTGCCTACAAAGCCAAGACAAACCTTCATCCTCCAGACTCCTCCATCTCATGACAGATCACAAGAGGTTTGGACACGCGTTCACAGCGGCCAGAGATAACACGATTGTGTCAGAATGTCTCTTATAATGATCAAAGCAATATTTCAGATTGATACAAATTAGAATATTTGGGAAACAATTGTTTCCTTCATAGAGAGAAATTGTTTTTTAATAGTCTTAGAGAGAGATGAATGGAGTTGGGAACAAGAGGTGATGTAAGGGACATGGCTAGAGATGGATAGATATCAGATAGATAGTATTAAAGAGAGAGAGAAAGGAGAAAGATATATAGATAATAGATAGATGATAGATAGATAGATAGATAGATAGATAGATAGATAGATAGATAGATAGATAGATAGATAGATATGTGGTAACCCAGGTGGTATTTGCAAGGGTAGATGATGTTGTACTACTGTGGCACATGTCACAAGGTTCGGAGTGGTATAAGTCCCTAAGTCCGGCAAAAATTTTTATTAAAGTATTGTATTGGCCCTCAAAAATTATACAAATCACCGATATACACTTATTACGGGAAATGCACATAAAGTTTTTTTTCCTGCACTTACTACTGCATCAAGGCTTCACTTCCTGGATAACATGGTGATGTCACTTCCTGGATACCATGGTGATGTCACTTCCTGGATAACATGGTGATGTCACTTCCTGGATAACATGGTGATTTCACTTCCTGGATAACATGGTGATGACACTTCCTGAATAACATGGTGATATCACTTTCTGGATAAGGCCCCGTTCCCACTGAGCAAAAGTAGCGCTGAAGAATGAACATGTTCATTCTTCAGCGCATACAGAGCAGGAGCGCGCGCCTCCCATAGACTCCCATTATGAGCGGGAGGCTAACGGCATTCCGCTACTTTTGCTCAGTGGGAACGGGGCCTAACATGGTGATGTCACGACCCGACTCCCAGAGCTGTGCAGGCTTTACCATCCACAGAATAACCAATAATACATGTTCCCTCAGTGTCGACCTACACATACACAGAACCAGCAGTGGCACATGGGTACTGATACACTGTAGATAGATAGATATGTGATAGATCGATAGAGAGATAGATAGATGGATGGATGGATGGATAGATAGATAGGAGATAGATAGATAGATAGATAGATAGGTAGATAGATAGATAGATAGATAGATAGATAGATAGATAGATAGATAGGTAGATAGATGGATAGATAGATAGATAGATAGATAGATAGATAGATAGATAGGAGATAGATAGATAGATAGATAGATAGATAGATAGATAGATAGATAAAAAATTGAAGATCCCTTTGATTCTAATGATTCATAAGACCCCCAGCTCACTGTCCTCCTGTATATGATATTCTGCTGTATATCAGTCAGATAGTAGCTTTCACCATGGGGCGTCTTTATATTACAGCTGTGTAATTATATGTGGAGCCATCACGTTCTCTGTGGGAAGAGCGGCCGGTGAGTCAGGAGAGGATGCGTTACCTATGTTATTGACGTTTATGAACCATTCTTCTCCTTTTATTTACACGCCTGTAACATCTGTATACTCGGCCATATGTGCCGGGCTATATAGTGGTACTTTTATGTCGCTCCACATCTGGCTTCACTGTTTGATTGCCTTGTAAACATGGAGAAAGAAAATCTGAAATCTCTCTTCCCCTTTAGTCATCTGGCCTGAATTTGACTACTATTTGAAGTCGTATATTACAGAGTCCTCCGTGACTTTTTTTTTTTTCTCTATCCCCTGTGGCCCTGCTGGTGACTATCCTCAGTGTACGGAGGGATCAGAGCAGAAACAGATGAGAGGAAATGTGTTTCAATTTCCTCAATTTTACTTTATTTCACTTCTAAAGTTTCCAGTTATGAGAACATTAGTGACTCCGAGCTGACAAGGAAATGCTCCGCAACAGACCGTTTCTTTCCTGACACGTTTTCTTTGTCTATACCGGTGGGTGGGCGGCCATTTTGAAAGGAAAAATGCCGACTGCTGTTTTTTTTTATGTATCCCTTGTTTCCTATTTCTGAGTGTTAAAAATACTAGGCCGTAACTTCCATAGCAACATACTGAGTGGGGGAGATAATCAAAATCTGTCATTGTTGCCCATAGCAACCAATCACTGCCCAGTGTTCTAAAGCCACTTTGGAGAAATAATAAAGCTGAGCTCTGATTGGTTGCTGTCAGACAAGTTTTTTTTTTTTTTTATGTCTTCAATTGTTCGAATGAACATCTATAAAATATCCATTGATTTATGAGCAAGAGGCAAATAAAAAGCATTTAAAGAGTAACATGTAGCTCCAAAGTCCTTATAATTTTTTTAAGAGGGCTAACGTACTGTGTTTTCCTGAAAATAGGATAGTGCCTTTTTCTTCCCAAAGAGGCACCATGTCTAATTTTAAGGGGGTGTCTTATTTCTGTCCTCCGGCCTCCCCCTCGGCTCTCTGCCCTCGTCTTTCTGCCCCCGGCCTCCCCCCTCGTCTCTCTCCCCCCTCATCTGTCTCTCCCCCTCTTCCCCCAGCCTCCCCCCTCGTCTCTCTCCCCTCTCATCTGTCTCTCCCCCTCTTCCCCCAGCCTCCCCCCTTGGCTCTCTCCCCCCGGCCTCCCCCGTCGACTCTCTCCCCCCTTGTCTCTCTCTCCCATGGCATATTCCCAGGACATTAGGACGTGGTGGGGCGGGACGTCGGGACGTGCGGCGGGACATGCGTATGGACATGGGGTCCTTATTTTTGGGGAAACACAGTAGTAGCAGTAGCAAATCCCCATAGAAAACCTCTTCTTCTCTGGACAGTTCCAGCAGAGAGCACTGTGTCAGACTGGAAAGAATGCACCACTTCCTGCAGGACATGCAGCAGATGATAATTACGGGAAGACTTGAGATTTTTAAATAGCAGTGAATTACAAATCACAAGTTGGTTGTTTTTTTTTTTTTTTTTTGGCCAGAGTACCCTTTTAATACTAATACCTTCTTATTCAGCACCAAGACCTACAGTGCCACCCAGGCACAAGGACCCTCTTGTATTAGTACCTCTGCACCCCCATTATTACGCTAATATACAATTGCCTAGACAAGGGTGTATTGAAGGTGTAACCTGCCCCTCGCGTAGTTCAAAGTATCAGAAAATATGTTTGCAAATGTTTGCAGATAATTATACTTTGTGAGGTTCGACCAGCTATGTAATAAAAGGCAAAAAATCACAGATCATCATCACCATCAAATAAGCATAAACGTATAAAGGCAGCGTGGAGCCGCAAGGACATTAACATGAAAGAAAGAACCTTCTGGATATGTAAGCAAATAATATATAAAAGGAATCATACAGGGGAAGAAAGGACTGATTCCTGCCGAGCTCTGACAATGTAAGTTACTCATAGATTTATACACTGCACATGCTTATATAGCACCAACATATTCAGTAGTGCTGTACAGAGGCTGTCACCATTCTCAAAGTCCTGGTCTCCAAGGGGGGTCACTATCTAATTCCTAGATAACAACCACACAGGCAGGGGACAATTGTGACAGAAAGCCAATATACCCATCAATATGTATATCTGAATTTGGGAGGAAGCTAGACCACCCAGAGACAATTGGGTGGATGGATTCAAACCCAGTTCCCCAATAATGCAAAGCAACAATATTAACCACTGGGAGACATGTGGTATTCATCCCTGGTGGTGGTGTGGAGGTACGGCCGGTCACTTGCCAGATGGTTAGGTGTGACGCCAGCTCTATGGTGGTTGGCCGAGATATAGCCTTGCCCAGTGATGTTATGTCGTGACGTCAGTGGTGGTTGGGCACACAGGTATGGTGGCACACCTGCTTTTATTTTAATGGGCCGGCTATACCTTGTTCCCCTTTGGTCAGTGACCTGCCCGGTTGTTGCGGGGTCCCTTGGGTACTTATCACGGTGGTCTGGAGTGGAGTAGTGACCCACCTAGACTATTGGCACTGCCACCCACAGAACGGGGAGATGAGCCAAGGAGTGTGTGTGTGCTGTGTCGGTGCTTGGCGAGGAACCAAAATCTTGTTTACTCTGAAGATACTTGAGGTAGGCAGCAGATAATACAGCTTTGCCTTGATACAATTACTTAACACTTGACAAAATACTTAATACTTTAGAGTCCAGATCTGTATTGAGAGTGGAAAGAGTGGTACAGTCGTACTGACTAGGTTATGTGATGAGAAGTAGAAGAGAAGATCAGAGGAGTAGAGAGGAGGATGTTGAGAGAGTCCCTACCGAAAGAATTACTGTGCTCTGCTGGAACTTCTGAGGAGGAAATAGAAGAATACTTGAGAAGAGAGAGAATACTTGTTCCTGTGTTTTGACTCTTTGGTCTTTGCACCACCTATTGCCCTGCAGTGTCGAGTGACCCGTCCTAGAGGGTGACACAAGCCCCAGACCTTGTTACCTGGGATGAACGGAATGCTAATGGTTCCCTGCTGACAACCGCGCTGCGAGATAGAGTTCATAGGCTTCTAGCAACTTTGCTCTATCTGGATCAGTTCCATTACTTTCTATGGATACTGCCCTGCATTGTGTCTCTCCTTGTCCACAGCGTGGGTTAGGATGATCCCTGACTTGTCCTCTCTAGTGAAGGTTTAACACTGCATAGTGTTGAGTGAGGTTGCTTGAAAAGAGATAGTAAGGAGTGTCCTTCCTCTACAGAGTCTAAAGTCAAAAGAACCTACACTCCCATGTGACTTCCTTCCCACAGCGCATGTAAGGTGTGCTGTGAGTGGGTGAGGAGTGCGTATGTGAAAAGTAAAAAGAGAGATGGTAGGTGAGAAGAAGAAACCGAGCATACACACTTGCAATAACGAGATCTTGTGGCGAAACTCTGGTACTACAACATCACCACTTACACTTAAAAGCAACACCCCTGGTGGGACACCACACACAGAGCTAACTATTCCTAATGCAAGCTGTCATTCCATTCACTTAGAGAACAAGGGACCCCCGATCTCGTAATTGGTTAAGATGCCTAATGGAAGCGCTAGATATTCTAGGGAAACTATGAACAGAGAAAGTGATGGGAGCATGCATGGTGGCTCCATGGGCTGTACGGAATAAACTAGATATATGGCTACAGTGTCTAAGAAAAGCTGAAGAATTCGTAGATTAGTGTTTTGATTCAATTAGGAAATCCATAATAGAAAACGTCGGCAGTCTATGGTCCCTATTACACGGGGCGATTATCGTAATTCCCCATTTGTTCACTAACCGATCAGCGTAATTCCAAATCGTTCCTTCTTTTGCTCGGATCAGAAGGAGTAAACAATCATCGTAACGACTATCGGTGTGTGTAATATGGTGAACGAATTCAGGTTAATGATAAACAATCTCGTTTGCGATTGTTTATCGTTAGTCGGTTATCGTTACAAATCGATTTGTCTAATAGGACCCTGTAAGTACAAGGTCTACTAAGAAATGTTGTCAGGGTCTTGTTGTCCATATAGGTGCAGAAGACGGGTTTATAGTTGGCTTATTGTATCCTTGCTAAGCTTGATCATGGAAACTTGCAAACAGTGCTAGGCTTAAGGGGTTTGTTCTTGAACTGAATATACAGTATTGAAGACCCAAGTGGGAGGCCCAAGTGAGGTCAAGGAGACACATGGTACCTTTCATATATCTGTCTGTTCCTCCTGAACATAGAAAATGCTTTTATTATCCAGCACAAAGTGTCGAAGAGTCGTTCCAAGTCCATGAAGTGCTGAAGTTTATAACTGCCCCCCCCCCCCCCTCATCCCTGACCATTCTTGGGATTGGTATCATGTGCCTCCTCCAGTTTGTGAATGTTGGTTGTACTTGGTATTACATCTCCTTACTATTGAATAACCTTCAGTACCAGACACAGCCAATGGTCAAATATGACTTCTCTGGGAAAAGAAATAGAGGTGCGTGTCTCTCAGTGAATCTAGCGGGGCAATTGGGAGATGGGGCCTAATTTAAGACCTAATTGGCGCCGGTCTTGATCTTGTCTTCTCACCTGCCTTACTGCTTGTCTCGAGTTCTTCTGACGTCTGCCATTCTATTCCATTTATGATATTATTATGACCCGGGGCGTAATTAGAATTGACTGGGCCCCATAGCAAAGTTTCAATTGGGCCCCTCCCAACTGACCACGAACCCATGAATTGTAGTCATAACCTTTAACATTTAACACCAAGTGCTTGTCAGAAGTGCTTGAGGTTAAAGGGATATATGCAGCAGCCTGAAGGCCCACTCAGCCACCGGGTGCTGCAAATGATGATGGCTCAAGGGACCCAGTATATTGCAGGAGTGGGCCACTGGGCCCCCTGATGCAGGGGGCTCCGTAGTAGTCGCTATGGCTGCTATGGTGGTAGTTACGCCCCTGATTATGACTATTTTGCAGTTTGTGATGTCTGATGTTTGTGCTTTCACTTTTGTGAGTGATTCGCACCAGAAACATTTGGCAATAGCAAATCCATCTGTGGACTCTGTGGCAAAATGGTGTTCTGTAAAAACTGGATGGGATCCCGGCTACAGGGAATGAGACTAAGCACCGAACATACAAAGTGAACTCAAACCTTTAACATTGCATTAAATACCTAATAATACACCTAATAAACTCAGACTGAGCCACAGAAGAGCTACTAGATCGCAAACTGCTAAAAATGTTCCTGCTGTTAAGAAGAGAAATATGACAAAATACTCAGGACAGCTTAGATTGGAGTGTATGGGGCTATGTAGTCTTAGGGGCAATTCACACATCCAAAAAATTATGGCCATGCATGGACAGTATTCTGCGGACCATCCCTCAGAGCTTCCATTATGACGCTGGGAGCTTCGAAACTGTTCAAAGTGTGTGCTACTGTACTGACAAAGCCGGGCGGCTGTGTCAGTACAGTAGCACAAACTTTTAAACTGTTTTGGAACCCCCGGCTGTGGGCTGTGAGGTCCAGTTCGCGGATTACTGTCAGTGCACGGACAATATTTTGCAGACCTGTGAATGCCCCCTACTAGTAAGACTTTTCTATGCTGATCCCTGTCTGCCGCCCAATCCCCAGATCTCAATCTGATCAATCATCTGTGGAATGAACTAGAAACCCAATTCTAATCTAATGGAAGACTTCAGCTTACAGGACTTAAAGGATCTGCTGGTAACATTTCATTGCCTGCTACCACAGGACACCATCAGTGGTCTTGTACAGTTCATGCCTCAATGGGTCAGATTTATCTTAAAGAGGTTTTCCACTCAAGAGCTAAAAAGTGAAATGCACCCAAACCTAGCTGGTCTTACTCACCAAGTCAGCTCCCGTCTTTCAAGCTGCCGTTGTTCCCGAGTTACAAGTTTTTCTTAAAGCTGGTCTATATCCAAGATGGCTCTGGCTTGTAAACTACATTTTTCAGCATGCATTACACCTCAGAGCCAACTACCAAGTATCTGCCTCATCTTGTAGTATCTGCCCATCTCTGGCTTAATCTGTTTTTGCTTTACACTATAAACAAAAAATCTATGTATCTATCCATCAACATAGCTAGATTAAAAAGAGAAAGAGAGAGATGAAACAACTATGTTTCCTTTCCCCTATACTGCTCAGGAGGCTGTCACTATTTTGTTGTTTCCGCGCCCCTTGGTCAGGTGCTCACTGATTGATGTGATGTCAGTGGTGGGCGGGGTTACAGAAGATGTGTTACAGCTTGCTTGGCAACAGAAGAGACAGAGATCATGTGACCTCTGTCTCAGAAGGGAGGGGGAGGACAGAAGAGCTGAGACAGAGTGAACCATGAAGTGAGTATTTTCTGCAGCTTCAGGGTGTGAGTCTGGATGTGCTGATAAACAGGGTTAAATCTTAGTAATATAGAGTAAAATAAAGAGAGATCTACAAAAAAATTATATTATGGCTGATCAAGTGTATTTTTGATTATGAAATTGTTTCGAGAAGTTTTTATGACATCAGTAGGTATGGATTTAAAGTGGGAAATCTAAAATCTTATGTCAAGTGTAAAAAAAAAGTATATATATATATATATATATATATATATATATATATATAATTTTTTTTCTGTGAAAATCTGTGAATCTTTACAATTGCTGTCTTCAAAATATGATTAATTTTAACTCTTTATGAGTCTCAAACCAAGGTGAATTGACTCAACAATCTTTCATTATGATTTGTATTTTGTGTTTTTATTTTTTATAACCTTATAAAATATTAATATATTTTCTGCAATGACCCATAGTTTTATATTCCATAGACTCACTGGTCCTATATTTGCTTTGTGTAAGCGTTCAGTGTACAGAAGATTTCTCTTCTATTCAGTGATTCCCTGTTATAGTAGATATTATAGATGAGATCCATAGCTGATATTTACTTGAACTTTTGCATTTAGTGCCTGGCAAAATGTCACCGTGTGAACACGGATTCGGTGGATGCAGACAAGTCCTGACCTTCCTGTTGACCTGGCAAAATCATTATTTCCCAATATAAGTTCATGAGGTTTAAATGTCAATGGTAAGATTGTATGGGAAAATACCCATGAGCAATCCCTTTCTCTATCCATCCGGGAATACACAGAATGATTGGATATGGAGGCTATGGAGACTCACGTGTGCTATAACAAGAAATGTTAGAGGAATTTTTTTTTTTTTTTTTGCAAGGCCGGAAAAAGAAAATCTTGACATTTTACACAGTTTTTTTGGCATATATATAATTTTTTTGTACATTTCTTTAATAAATGTATATAACTTAGTAATATAATTTTATTTAATAATATTTTTTTCAACATTTTTACATTGAGTGGCAGTAGTAAGGGGTGAAACCTCTGCTGCCACCAGTGGCTGTTTCCAGAACTGCAGGGCTGCTCATGCCCTTGTCCTGGACACAGTTACATCTTGCTCTGCTACAGACTGCAGCGCCACTGACACAGACAGCTTCCCCAAGTATAATGTCTATTCTAATGAAATACACACAAACCTTCTAGTTGAAGGCCGGGGATCTAGTATTGACCACTTTCACCAATCCCACAGGTGAAGAACCCTTAGGGACCTGGCTAAAAAATGAATTTTATTGTGTAACCTAAAATGTGAAAATAGACCAAACAGAAAAAATTTATAAAAACACATACTCCCTAGGCTCATAAGGTAATTATACACCCGTTATGTTCACTGCTAGTGAAGGTATATAAAATCCTTACGCACAAATTGGCTCTTTTTTCAAGTTTACACTAGGTGCAGGCTTTAAAAATGTGCCCCTAGGTCTGTATGAAATCCCTCTCCCTCTGCTGAAACCGACCTAGTCTACACAGCTAAGCTGACAAGTGAGCTGCAGAAAGCTAAAAGTATCAGCTGGATATTTTTTTTCAGTATCAAGCTCCAATCAGCTCCAATTAAGACAGAGGAGTCGGGGTGCCGATCTAGGGATCCCTGGAGGGGACAGAGGTCAGACCCCCCCCAAGATCTCATACTTGTCCTCTTGATCCCCTTTAAGTCTGTCAGCAGCCAAATACACAAATATTTGGCTGAACCAAGCCTTCCTGTGTACGGGGAATCAAAAGGGGTAACTGATGAAAGGAAAAGCATTCAGCTGACAGCTACCTCTTGCGGATCACTATCTATAGCAAAGGATGGAAGTGATAACTTTTCAGGGAACCTTTCATCTCTTTCATTTGGGACAGTCCTGATGACTCATGATTCAGGCAGCATGAAAGGGATGACAGGTTTTCTTTAAAAGTGAACTCTAGGTAGAGGTTAAAAAAATGAAACTTCTGCAGAAGCATATAGCATTACTTAGCTGTCTATCACAGTTTTAAATCTACAAAAAATCAATTTGTTTGGGGGGGGGGTTGTTCTGTATTGTGTTTCTGTACTTCCTGGTTGAGCAGTTCCCAGAATGCAATGCTTTCCCTCAGCTGATCATCACAGTCCTCCACCCATCACAATCAGTAAAATTAGTGCTGCACCTGCTTCTGGCCATTACGAGATGGTGGATCCAGGGCCGTCTTAACCATTGGGCATGGTAGGCTGCTGCCCGGGGGCCCATGCGTCCTAGGGGGCCCCTGCCCTGTGTCATATTACCTGGCCCTTTAACTGGGAGTGCTCCTGATCAGCGCTGGTAGATAGGGGCTGTGCACAGCTCGCTCTTGTGGCCGGAAGCTGCATTCTGCTTCCCGTCACTAGAGGTCTCTCTCACCCCCTGCATTCCCGTGCGGAGCAGGAGAGTGACGTCACCAGCAGAGCCCTGAGAGGAAGAAGAAGCTGGAGGCCTGAAGCACAAAGCCTGAGTGAGTATGTGCTGATACCAGAGGGGGGAGGCTAGCTGGCAGGGAAGGTGTTAATCATGGGAGTGCTCTCTGCAGGGATGCAGACAGGGCCGTGGGTGAACTGGTAAACAGGGAGGGGGAGGGATCGGGGGTGTAACTCCTCTGAGTGTGTATATATCTCCATTCAGTGTATACAGCAGTGTATTATATACTTATCCTCCTCCTGAGTGTGTATATATCTCCATTCAGTGTATACAGCAGTGTATTATATACTTATCCTCCTCCTGAGTGTGTATATATATATCTCCATTCAGTGTATACAGCAGTGTATTATATACTTATCCTCCTCCTGAGTGTGTATATATATCTCCATTCAGTGTATACAGCAGTGTATTATATACTTATCCTCCTCCTGAGTGTGTATATATATCTCCATTCAGTGTATACAGCAGTGTATTATATACTTATCCTCCTCCTGAGTGTGTATATATATCTCCATTCAGTGTATACAGCAGTGTATTATATACTTATCCTCCTCCTGAGTGTGTATATATATCTCCATTCAGTGTATACAGCAGTGTATTATATACTTATCCTCCTCCTGAGTGTGTATATATCTCCATTCAGTGTATACAGCAATGTATTATATACTTATCCTCCTCCTGAGTGTGTATATATATCTCCATTCAGTGTATACAGCAGTGTATTATATACTTATCCTCCTCCTGAGTGTGCATATATATCTCCATTCAGTGTATACAGCAGTGTATTATATACTTCTCCTCCTGAGTGTGTATATATATCTCCATTCAGTGTATACAGCAGTGTATTATATACTTATCCTCCTCCTGAGTGTGTATATATATCTCCATTCAGTGTATACAGCAATGTATTATATACTTATCCTCCTCCTGAGTGTATATATATCTCCATTCAGTGTATACAGCAGTGTATTATATACTTATCCTCCTGAGTGTATATATATCTCCATTCAGTGTATACAGCAGTGTATTATATACTTATCCTACTGAGTGTATATATATCCCCATTCAGTGTATACAGCAGTGTATTATATACTTATCCTCCTCCTGAGTGTATATATATCTCCATTCAGTGTATACAGCAATGTATTATATACTTATCCTCCTCCTGAGTGTGTATATATATTTCCATTCAGTGTATACAGCAGTGTATTATATACTTATCCTCCTCCTGAGTGTATATATATCTCCATTCAGTGTATACAGCAGTGTATTATATACTTATCCTCCTCCTGAGTGTGTATATATATCCCCATTCAGTGTATACAGCAGTGTATTATATACTTATCCTCCTCCTGAGTGTATATATATCTCCATTCAGTGTATACAGCAATGTATTATATACTTATCCTCCTCCTGAGTGTGTATATATATCCCCATTCAGTGTATACAGCAGTGTATTATATACTTATCCTCCTCCTGAGTGTGTATATATATCTCCATTCAGTGTATACAGCAGTGTATTATATACTTATCCTTCACCTATCACTCCATTGTTGTCTCCCTGTATGTATACTGTATAATACAATATACAGGGAAACAACATGGTTCATATATAGAGAAGGGCAAAACAACATGGTTCTCATATATAATATAGTCATGTTGTTGCCCCTCTGTATATATGAGACATGTTGTTTCCCTGTATATTGTATTATACAGTATACATACAGGGAGACAACATGGTTCTCATATATAATAGTCATGTTGTTGCCCCTCTGTATATATGAGACGTGTTGTTTTGCCCTTCTCTATATATAAGCCGTGTTGTTTCCCTGTATACTGTATAATACAGTATACACAGACTCCCTGTATTATACAGTATACAGGGAGACAACATGGCGTATATGCAGAGGGACAGCAACATGTCTCATATATAGAGAGGGGCACCAATATATATTAATTAGGCTTTTACCCACCACCTGTATACCCCACATATACCTGTACCCCCCATATATATATTTGTACACATATATCACTATTATAGGCTATATAACCACCTACCTACTGCTCCACCCTTATACCTGTATCTATATGGTAGATAAATAGGTGGTAAGGTATATTGCCTGTAATAGTGATATACTGTATGTGTGCAACATATATGACAATCACTATTATAGGCAATATACAGTGGTGCCTTGGATTAGGAGCATAATTCATTCCAGGACCGTGCTTGTAATCCAAATCACTCTTAAACCAAAGCAAATTTTCCCATAAGAAATTATAGAAATGCAGACAATTGGTTCCACACCCAAAAAATAATGATTTATTATTCTGAATAACATGTAAAACAGATGAAACAAACATATTGTGATATTATAAGTTACTGTACAGTAATGGAGCGGATGGGAAACACAAGGGCTGATAGAGACTGCAGGGAGCATGAAGGAATGAGCAGGGCAGATGGGGGCACATATATGCAGCGCTCTCTGTACGGGGAGAGAGGGGTTACAGCTATGGAGAGATTAACCCCACAGTCCTGTCCCCTGATGTAGGCCCCAGCCTGAAGTGGATCTGCTATGATTTGGCAGGTGAGGGAGACTTCCTGGGTCAGAGTACAGGGCTGTAGACCCCGCTATGCAGACCATGCCCCTCCTCCACCCGCCCTCCCACCCAATACAGGGAGCTCTTAAACCAAAACAATGCTCTTAAACCAAGTCACAGTTTTGAAAAACTGTGAGCTCTTAAACCAAGTTACTCTTAAACCAAGGTACCACTGTACCTTACCAGATAAGAGGGGCGGCGGCCGCTAGGGGGGGGGGTTAATTCGCACCTCTGCCCAGGGGCCCATAATGCTGTTAAGACGGCCCTGGGTGGATCATTCAGGGGATTGGGGGATCCAGCTATGCCTCCTGTGAGATCACGCCCTGCCCCCTGTCTGCATCATCAGCCTGTGCTCAGCAAACACACACAATGTGAGACAGAGGCATGAAATATTTGTCTCCTAAGGGGGGAGAGTAGAAGGAGCAGGAGACAATGTGGATTGGCATAGGGGCCATTTTTTTCACTTCCTGGATTTCTATCAGCTACCAGTGTGGCAGAACCGTACAGATACGGTAATACATTGTATAGACACCTCTATATAACTTTTAATATACTTTTAATAGAAAACAAATATTTCTTATCCAAAGTTCCCCTTTAAGCAATTTTTTTTTCCGTTCACACAAACCCATATGGACAAGATTAAGGAATGTTCTAGTTTTTCTGGGCTGTTCCAGCATTTACATCCTAGATATTTCTAGGGGGAAAAAATTACATTCTCAGGAGAAACAAGTCTCCTTCAAATGAAGAATAACCAAGGAGCATGTAATGACACTAATACGAGCCTTCACTGCAAGAGTGCTGGTCAGAGCCAAAAACTAATGGCAAATCTATACCCCATAATCTACACATGAGTGGCGGCCATTACACTGAAGGTGACACTGAGGTCAGGATGAGCGGCTAATGGTGTGATCCGGAATGGAAACCATTCATCCTATTCATTTCATTGATCATTCTGCCACATAGTCTGAGATGGTTCAAAGAGCTCCACTTAGACAACATATAGGTTAGGGTTATGGGGAAAAAAACAGCAAGGCCTTTGTAATGTTCCTCATTCCTTAACAATGCCTGCAGTGTGGCCCCCAGGGCATTATCCATTACATACATTAGGGGGTCCCACTGCTAGGAAGGGGGAGACTTGGTGTGTACAATGGTTAGGTAGGTGGTCGGTGTCACAGGAACATCCACATGATGCCAGGACACAAGGGGGGAGATTTATCAAACATGGTGTAAAGTAAAACTGGCTCAGTTGCCCCTAGCAACCAATCAGATTCCACCTTTCATTTTCCAGTCTGTGAGGAATGAAAGGTGGAATCTGATTGGTTGCTAGGGGCAACTGAGCCAGTTTCACTTTACACCATGTTTAATAAATCTCCCCGAAGGTCTTCAGCAAAACATTGACCATCACACTGCCCCCACATCTTGACCTTTTCCCATAGTGAATTCTGGTGCCATCTCCGGGTAAGTGACCCAGCCATCCACATGATGGAGAACCTGACCCATCAGACCGGTTGACCTTCTTTAATTTGTCCATGAGGCAGTTCTGATGCTCATGTGCCCATTGTGGACAGTCTCGATGGTGGACAAGGCTCTGGTGTACGAATACAAAGCTCCGTACATAGGAATCTGCAACCCCTCTGTGTGTATTCTGACATCTAACTATAATTTCTATGACTTCAGTAAGCCAGAGATCCATAATCCCGTCACTGGTTTACCCATTGTTCTTTCTTGGAGCAGTTTTGAGAGGTACTAGCCCTGTATACCGGGACAACCCCCACAACACCAGATAATGGAAATGCTTTGACTAGGGATTTATGGGGATCCATAGCAAAAAAACTGTACGGGACCCTATGAATCCTGTACTGGACCCCCACATACTTACCTGAGTTCTGTCATTCGTGTGCCGTGGAGCTGGGAGAATGAACGCCAGGCCAGGTGAGTATGTGTATGGGGGGAGGTGCAATGTTGCTTCTGGCTACAAGAGAGACTGGCAGGGCAGGAAGCCAATGCCTCAGCATTTAACTGTGCATGTTCATCACAAAGCTCATAGTTAATGAGCCAGAGCCCTATGGGCCCCCTTAGCGCACCAGCCCTGTAGTAGTGGCGTGGTCTGCCTTTATGGTAGCTACACCACTGGTTTTGACCCAGTCATCTATACGTTACTATTCGGCTCTTGTCACAGTCGCTCAGGTTCCTACACTTGCCAATTTTTCCTGCTTCCAACATAAATTTCTGGAACTGACTGGTCACTTGCTGCCTAACACTGAACATGCGACCACTTGACAGCCACTATTGTGAGATTTGATCCAGGTAGCATATCCCTTGCGGATTCATTGGGGATGCTGGACAGCTCCCTTTCCAGTGTCATTGTCCAGTTTTACCAAAGTCTTCCAAGTACCAGCCATGTTCCAGGGCTGTCTAGTCCTATCCTCCAAACTCTTGTAGAAACCTTGCCATTGACCATCCTTGCCTCCAAACTTCTGCTGTTTATCTGTATATCAAGCTTGGATTACTTCTGCCTTAATGCTCCTCTACTTTTTGTAAAATTTTTTGCCAACCCTGTTGTTTTTAGCAGAGGTTACCTATTTTCTTATGTGTATGGGGCCTCCCAATGCTCCCCTAACAGATGATGCCATGGAGAAGGGTCAGACATGTTGCATTTCAGTTGCCCAATCTTTTTTTGTGTGTGTTAAAGATAATGTGTCATCAGAAAATAACTCTCAGTAATGTTTCACATTCACCTCAAGGGGACAGAATCTGTCTATTGTTGTCTATGTCCATGAGTCTTGCTGTAAAGCATGTCATTAAATGCTGTTAAAAACAACTCAGGCAAAATGGCTGCCCCCATAACAATGGACAAAAAGTGAAATAAAGAACTGAAAGTCAGAAAATAGAAAAAAAAAACAAGTTTTAGTATCTGATTTTAATCAGTAAAAGGAAATTTAGGTGACACATTCCCTTTAAAATGTAATTTTTAATGCCATACATGTTAAAAGCCATAGCTGCATGTCAGACATGTTGGTCCTTCACGCAACTATGGCTTTTAACTAGTATGACATTACATGTTACGTTTCAACTCCGTGAACGGCATCACAGAGTTCTGTATTATCCATTTTTTTGCTCTATACTAACTACCACTATTAACATTGACAATCGTTACATTGTAACATAGGCAAAATGGGTGCAGAAACTAGGACGTTAATATACAAATTTTATATACTCGCCATATGGTATAAGAAAGATATATAAAATGATGCAGAACATAATCCATGCACCGGTCCTGCACATTCCTCACCATGGAGGAGAAGGTTGTATGGATTGACATTTGCTAGTAATTTCCTACAATACATTGTATAAGGAGTTTGGGATCCACTGTACATCCTCCATGTATTTGTATGACAGGTCAAAAAAAAAATTACTAGAACACGTTATTATCGTGTTAAGACTTGACCCGTAAAATCCTCCTCTACTTAGTGATTAATATAGGAGCGTCTGCAGCTGGAGTGGAGGCTTTGTATGGAGACGACCTTTGCCCGGACAATATCTCTCATTAAGTCACTTGTTACTTCCATTATTTGTTCCCCATAAAGAAACAGCAGATCTTCCTGCAGCTGTAGAAAATAATTTCTATGTATGGGATATATATATATATATATATAGTAATACAGTCCTAAGATAAGCGAGCCAAATGGTCCATAAAGCTGTACTATACATATACTGTACTGTACTATACATATACTGCAGGTATGGAACACCAGAGCAGCTGACCCCTGCAATAACTACAGAGTTACTGCAACTACAGGACCTATGTTTTTTGGGGGGCTTCTACCCTGGAGCCCCCAATATGGTAATGCAGTCCAATGTTTCGGGAACTGTATATGCTTCATTTCACCTGTGGTGGCGCTGCAGGGGAAGTAAACACAAATTACAGCAGTAGGATAACCCACAGTGATCAAGTCATCATCTGGGGGCCCATCTAACATAAATCCACTGTCCTGATAAGAACTATTAAAATAATTTCACCATGCTGCTGGGATCACCTGCAGCTAAGACACCCTGCTACTGGGATCACCTGCTGCTAAGACACCCTGCTGCTGAGATCTCCTGCTGCTAAGACACCCTGCTACTGGGATCACCTGCTGCTAAAACACCCTGCTACTGGGATCACCTGCTGCTTAGACACCCTGCTGCTGGGATCTCCTGCTGCTAAAACACCCTGCTACTAGGATAACCTGCTGCTAAAACACCCTGCTACTGGGATCACCTGCTGCTAAAACACCCTGCTACTGGGATCACCTGCTGCTTAGACACCCTGCTGCTGGGATCTCCTGCTGCTAAAACACCCTGCTACTAGGATAACCTGCTGCTAAAACACCCTGCTACTGGGATCA